>NC_053024.1:137951103-137977775 GCF_003073215.2 Triticum urartu | reverse complement strand
ACGTATGCGCCTCAACAAAATGGAGTTGTTGAGAGGAAGAACCGGACTCTTATCGAGAAGGCAAGGAAGATGCTTGATGAGTACAAGACGCCAAAACACTTTTGGGCGGAATAGGTTGAGACAGCTTGTCATGCAACAAATCGCTTCTATGTTCACATGCTACTCGGCAATACGGCATACAAGTTTCTCACCGGTAACAAACCCCAAGTTGGATACTTTCGAGTATTCGGCTCAAAGTTCTACATTCTTGACAAGCATCATCATTCTAAATTTGCTCCTAAATCTCATGAGGGTTTCCTACTCGGTTATGGCTCAAACTCTCACACTTACCATGTCTACAACAATTTCACCCGAAAGGTTGAAGAGACGGTAGATGTGAAGTTTGGTGAATCTAACGGCTCGCAAGTAGATCAATTGCCAATTGATGTAGGAGACAAAGACCCTTCGGCAGCAATCCAAGACTTGTCCATTGTCAAGATTCGTCTAACGGAGGTGAAGGAGAGTATCTCGTCCGTCCAAGTGGAAGCTTCTAGCTCACGGCAAGGTGAACCAAGTGTTGACATGGAAGCATCCACAAGTGGGACACGCCAAGATGAAGAAAACGAGGAAGTATACCAAGATGAACCTCATCAACTTCCTTCTCCACCTAGACAAGAGAACGACAATGCCAACTTTTAATAAGGCCAAGAAGAAGAATAAGATGATGAAGAAGATGCTCCACCCCGACCCAAACAGAAGCTCCCACGAGTTCGAGCAAGAGTTTCACGAGACCATCCCGTTGAACAAATCTTCAATGATATTCCAACCGGGAGAATCACTCGCTCTAAAACTCGTTTGGCTAATTTTTGTGAACATTATTCATTCATCTCTAGCATTGAACCTATGAAGGTTGAAGAAGCATTGGAAGATCCGGATTGGATAAATGCCATGCACGAAGAGCTACACAACTTTGAGAGAAACCAAGTGTGGACATTGGTCTAGAAGCCCAACAACAATCACAACACCATCAGTTCCAAATGGGTGTTTCACAACAAGCAAGACGAAGATGGACAAGTAGTTCGCAACAAAGCACACCTCGTCGCCCAAGGCTACACTGAAGTCGAAGGTATGGACTATGGTGATACGTATGCCCCCGTTGCTAGACTTGAGTCCATCCGCATCTTACTTGCCTATGCTAATCACCATGATATCACCTTGTACCAAATGGACATTAAAAGTGCTTTCCTAAATGGTGAAATTGAGGAGGAAGTTTATGTTAAACAACCTCCCGGTTTGTTAATCCTAATAAACCCGACCATGTTTACAAACTTCACAAAGCTCTTTATGGTCTTAAACAAGCTCCGAGAGCATGGTATAAATGCTTGACCAAGTTCCTTATTGAAAAAGGCTTTGCGATTGGGAAGATTGATTCTACTCTTTTTACTAAAAGGGTTAATGGTGAATTATTTGTGTGCCGAATTTATGTCGATGATATCATATTTGGCTAGACTAACCCTCATTTTAGTGAAAAGTTTGGGAAGCTAATGTCGGAGAAGTTTGAGATGTCTATGATGAGTGAACTCAAGTTCTTTCTTGGTTTGCAAATCAAGATAACTAAGGAAGGCACCTTTGTCTCTCAAACAAAGTACACCAAGCACTTATTCAAGAAGTTCAGCATGCAAGAAAGCAAAGGTATGAAAACCCCCATGCCTACTAGTGGACATCTTGACATGACCAAGGATGGCAAACCGGTTGACCAAAAAGTTTATCGCTCTATGATTGGTTCATTGTTATATCTATGTGCCTCCCATCCCGATATTATGCTAAGTGTGTGTATGTGTGCACGATACCAAGCGGCCCCCAAAGAATGTCATCTTAAGACTGTGAAAAGGATAGTGAGATACCTAATGCATAAATCAAATTGTGGCATTTGGTATCCTAAGGGGTCTTCTTTTGATCTTGTTGGCTACTCCGATTCGGACTATGCCGGTGACAAGGTTGATAGAAAGTCCACTTCGGGTACTTGTCAATTTCTTGGTAGATCTCTTGTATCATGGTCCTCCAAGAAACAAAACTCGGTATCCTTATCTACCGCCGAAGCAGAATACATTGCCTCCGGTCATGTTGTGCTGAATTACTTTGGATGACCAAACTCTAAAAGATTATGCGATCTATGTGAAACATGTTCCATTGCTTTGTGACAATGAAAGTTCTATTAAGATTTCTCATAATCCCATGCAACATTCTTGAACCAAGAATATTGAAGTTCGTCATCATTTCATTGGAGATCACATTGCCAAAGGGGACATTGATCTTAAGCATGTTCGTACCGATAAGCAATTGGCGGATATATTCACCAAACCGCTTGATGAGAAAGTATTTTTTCATTTGAGAGGTGAATTGAACATCGTTTATGCTTCAAACTTGGAGTAGAAACTCCATTTGGATACTTGCAAGGCATGAGCCTTTGACTAATCCTTGATATTTCTCTTATGATGATGATCATACGTCTTGGATATATTTGCACCCTTGCATTCTATCTAACCCTTGTAGGTACTTGGATGAATCAAAATCTATGAGATTGCAAATCACTCACATCTTGAACAATCTCTACATAGGTGAGTATGACCTACGATCAAGGGTTCTCACTTGAACTCTCTCGCATTTTTCTAATATACCTCCAGCTTCTTATGACAATCAGTGTCTCCATATCACCCGCACCCCGTCCATGACGCAATCAATGAAGTCTACGAGAGAACTTCTCTAGTGCCTGTGACACTTCTCTAATAGTCTTAAGCTAGTAATGAAGAGCTGCTTTACAATGTTGTCCAAGTCATATGGCCATAAGATCTCGTATTTTGTTTCGTCTGGTTGTTGGTCTCAGCATTTGCGCGTAGCATCCACAATTCACCACCTGCAAGACTCTTACAAGTTAATTCAGTGTCAAATTCCTTTGCTCGCACGATCGTTATTTCACGCTCACGCTCAGGCGTCTCGCCACGGTGACGTACATTGTTCTAACGTAGACCTGTCCGAAGCTCAGGATGCGCACACACTGATCACTGTACTGATGTGCGAGGCATTGCATTCAAATACCCACTTGCGGCGCATGCAGGCCGAACGAAGGAGATTACAGACGTTCGGTGCCTTCATCCTCCCCAAGATTTAGGCACTAATATGAGAGATATAGTGTTGCTCCAACTATTGCTATCTCTCTCCATTTTACATGGCTCAAGTTCAATCTCCATGACTTCATTGCTATATCTTCGTATCTCCCAGAGTGCATTACACTCACCATCTCACTGCTCTGCTTAAGCACTCTGTGCGACTTGGAACCACAAGGGATCACACTATCCTGCTATTATTGACCTCAGCGGAGATATTCATGAAGACATGATCAGGCCTTATACTTAGAAAAGATTTGCCTATTCAGGAGACATGAGATGAAGGAAAGAGAGTTAAATCAGGGAAAAGCTTATATTTCGTCATTCTACAGAAAGGGAGAGGTAACTTTCTAGATAAAGGGCTGAACTTACTCCTGCAATTAATGCTCACATAGGTCAGTCTATATAAAATAGAGATGAAGAGGAGAGACGTTAAAATATAATGGTCGCTTTATATTCAGTGTAAGAACCTCTTGTAGTACCCCATGCGCCAGTGAGACTCGCTGTGTTCAGGCCCGATCAATGAGGAGCAGCATAGTCACATGTATTACTGATTGAGCGGAGAAACATTGGCTTTACAAAATATGTTTTGAGTGAATTGGAATAGTTTCGTGAGTTCTGATCTTATTAGTATGTTGTATACTCTGAGTTACAGTTCCATCATAGAATCACAGTCCAATGGTGATAGATAATCTTACCAAGTTCCAGACTTGTAGTGTCAGAGGTAAGACATCTAAGGAAGGACTAGTACATGAAATGAATTCATCCTTGCATACTCCTCAAACGTTTGTGGTCTATGATATTTTATGATACTGCGGCACTGGGAGGAAACCTTGAGTACTCCAACTCACTTCTCGTACGATGCAAGATCACCTTATGACGTCGGTGTACTTGACTGGTGAGCTTCGCTGGCCTTTGGCCGATATGAGAGCAATAATATGTTGGTTGAACCGTACGATAGTTATCATCATGTGGTATTTGTAATCGCGGTATCTTCAGAGATCATTCGACTCTTTCTCTGAAGGCGCATAGATATGTAAGACCACCAAGGTATAGTAAACGGGCAATCCACCTACCCTGACAAACTCAGGGTGACCTGACATTAGTCATTTGATCTATGAGATGTTACGCAAGTGCGGCTAATGGGTGAAGATCAGCCTATTTGTTTGTCAAGTACTCATGGAGATCAGTGGAAACGGTACCTATGATTGCTCTGAATTAGGTCAAGAAAGGCGAAAGGCACTGACACAACATTCGCGAATATGCTCATGAGTTGCGATACCAGAAGGAGTCAAGATACATTTTGAGATCGCAATCTGCTTGCTATCAAATAGAAGAGATACATATTTCTCTATATAAGTAAATATCTCAGGTTGCAAAGCACGCACCCATATAACTAATGCGATTATATTACGATGTAATTCTTATAGTTCTCTAGCCATACTGTCTATGATTAATCTCATCCATGTACACGGAGTCATCACCAGTACAAAATTTCAATTAAGCATAATATCATGGATGCATACATATAGGGGGAGCCTATGCCACTGTTACATGTCCTTCGAAGTTACTGCTATTCCCATATAGTTTATCTAAAGATTGACTCGATGACCAACTGTTGTTATGTCAGAGGATACGATGAATAGCATATGAGCATGTGGAGAAGTGAGAGCAAGAGAACATGTGGCTCACCTACTAGAGTTGGATCTAATATATAGGTAGTTTTGAGATTTCTAGACATATCTCTCTTTTGTTGGTCACCTAAAGTGCTTATTATATATGTATTATATTTCAAGAATAGAAGGTAATCCAGTAGAATAGAATGTGGTTAGATAATGAGCTAGAGGTGATGGATATGAACTGTTGCCAGAGAGACAGGAGAGAGGAACAGATGTCAAAGCATGCGAATCTGATAGCTTCAGGTTTTACATTTTCAGTTTTAGTGGATTTGACACAAGACAATCACACCATCTGAGAGAGAGGGATGCCTTTAGGAAGTCCAACATTAACTACCTGATAACTCGCTGGTGGATGAGTGTGTCCGCGTATTATGCCTTGCTTACCTTCAAACAGATGCTTACGCTTGAGATTAATGAGACTAAGAATATTGCCTTCATATCCAAACTATTTCTCCCATCCACATATGTCGTCCGCAAAATAATATAGTGTACAAACTTTCTACGAGGATCCTGTAGACGTGTCCAATTTGATTCTATCACAGGTGCCATCTACCCGGAAGAGACGAAGAGGTCTGCTAGGGTGATTTGACAATATGACTATCTTAGCAGACCCATGATAAAACTCGGGCAAACTCTAAATAATTCGCTCTTGTCGACGAGTTCGCACTTCCTGATTTGGTCTCCTGAAGAGATGGCGTCTTTGACAAGAACTCACTCTCCTTGCCAAACCACCCAAAATCGTTCTGCTATAGGTTTTATCGGTCGTCCACCGAGGATTATAGTGCTCACTTATAATTTAAGTCCTACACTTGTTACTGCGGGTTACCCTTATATCTCACTCTCGATTGTATGCTTAAACGACCTCCCTTTTTAATAAATAAGATTGTCACAAAAAGGGACGACTGAGTTAGTGAAATTTTCCGGCCTGACTAGCATTTCAAGTATTTTATTACCACATTTGATGAGGTTGTTTATGCAAGTACCTAACTTGCGAATGCCAATATTTTTGTCAGTTGTGCTGGTGGCGACTTGAAAATATATGAATATATTTGTCTTCTCTTTCTTTAAGGTTGTCTGTTGCAGAATATGTGATAATGGAGGTTTGCATTCATGGAGCTATCTGTGTTATTAGAGTGGACTTTATATTGTTGTTAGTTTGTTGAATGATGATAGCATTTTCAGTTACACAAGGAGCACTTCAGCCTTGTAGATGCAGGATTAGAGATGTTACTATTTTTCTGCCAAAACTGTGCCATGTAACTAAGATACATTTTTGTTTGTCATTTTACTGAAAGATATATAACTGGTGTCGCTGATGTATCGTATACTATCTATCTATGGAGTGTTTTTTTGTCCCCTGTCTTCTCTTTAATACCAATGCCATTTTTCAATCTGCCAGCTATATTTTGCATGCATCAAGTTTCAATTATTCTTGATTAACAACTATATTCTCTGCTGGCAAAATTTCTAGCACTTCCACTACGCATGCATAGTCATGATCTGTTGAAGGAACTAGGATAGTTGTTTCATACCTCACTAGCATTCTCTGTTGGTCCACAATACACGTGCTATTATTCCGGTACACTTCTAAATGCCTCTCCTACAGTAGTTACTTCGTAGAATATCATTGTACAGCCAAATTTAGGTGCTTTTGGAGGAAGATTACTCTGGTTTGATGCTTTCATTCTCACTTACATTTTCACACACAGACACACACACACACACATATATATATATATTTGATTCATTAGTTTTATTTGAGTTCAAAACTATGTATTTCGTCACAAATCTGCTAGGAAATTGTCTTCCCGTAACACCTATTTATTCTTGCTTCTTGGTCAATTAAATCCTGAAGATAGATTATATGGATAAATGGGAAAGCCAACATGCGACATGAAGGTTTGTGTTGGGGTCCATGTGCAATGCAAACAAATAAGTCCAAGAACAAGGCCAATGGAGATGTGATGGAACTTATAGTCTGCACTCTCTCATTTCAAAATAAACAAGAACTCTATGTTGTACATAAATTTCTAACCCTATCATATTACATTCAAAATGGACGGGTGCGGCAACGCGCGCAATCAATGATCTAGTTCTAATCACGCTTCTTCAATTTCTTTGCCACAGGGATGCTCATCTCGATTTTGGTGAAACTGCACAAAATGATCCGATGGTCAAAAGGTTGCAAACTTCATTTATTAGGAAGCTCGAACGTTGCCAGCAAATTGAAGCCTGGTCAGGGTTCACGGTTCAAGGGCTAGGGACTGCATGGATCGTTTTTTTCTTTAGCTGCCTCTGTTCCAAAATAAGTGTCAACTTTAGTAGTAGTACAACTTTGTACTAAAGTTTGCACAAAGTTGAGACTTATTTTGGAATGGAGGGAGTACATATTTGCTATGATCTGTCAATCATTGAGATGCAATAGCATGCATGTTAGTCTCCTTTGTATTTGATGAAATGTTGCAACGGGCAACCTTGGACGCAAGATACATGTAACAGAAGCTGGAAGCTTCATAGCATTGTACAAATTTATCTCGCTGATAAATTACAGTACGTACTATACTAGTACTTCCTCCGTTCCTAAATATAAGTCTTTGTAGAGATTTCACCATGAACCACATGCGGATGTATATAGATGCATTTTAAGTGTAGATTCATTCATTTTGTTCCGTATGTAGTGGAATCTCTACAAAGACTTATCTACTAGTAATAGCTAGCCCCCACTACTAGGAATTCTCTATCCTCTCCTTGAGCCACATCATCAAAATTGATGTAGCCGTTAGATGAAGTAAATCAGTCCATAATAGCCGTCTGATCTAGACGTTGAGAGGCTCCGCACTAAGCCACATGCAAGCATGCAGAAATACCGTGGCACATGCATGTGAGTGGGTTTTAAATCACATCAACATGTCTGCATGCAAGCATGCACCGGTAGCATGCATGTAAGTGAGCTTTTAAGTCCCATTAACATGTCAAAAAGAAAAATATAATCCCATTATGCAGTAGGAGTTGGCTGATCTTTTTTCCTTACGTGGGATGATCTAAATGATGATGGGAGTTTATTTAGTTTGGCTACCACATTTGTCATGCGGTTATAGAGTTTTTTTTAGTTCTATGAAATCGATAATTTTGCGCAGAGAGATATACCGCTGTTCCGCGGCAACGCGCGGGGACTCATCTAGTAATATTTAGGAACGGAGGGAGTACTATGTAAAGAGTTAGGTGTCGCACGGTGATAGTGTGAGGTGGGCCATGTAATCACTGAGCCTGCGTGTTTTCACTTGCTCTTGCACGCCTCCGCTGTAAGAATGGAGAAAATTGTAATCTAGTAGTATACCTCCGTTCGCCGAAAGCGTGGGACATCCAGCAGTCAACAGTCAATAAGACAATGAGCGGTCAAATCATAGACCAGCAGTAAGTTGGATGGACGAAGCAACCATCACTCTGTGCCAGTGAGAGTCGCGTCGCTCTGCCGGGCATGAATGTGGCACGCGATTCTTTGGAGCGGCCGCTGACCGTTTCGGGCGGGAAGCGTGCGCGGGCGATGGAGGGGCTTTCGGTGGGCTAGACTGGTCAGGAGCGGGCGTGGCAGCTGTCCGCATGTCCCTACCGGACACGCCCGGAAACGAGAGGATAAACAGACTCTCGTGGCTAAAATCATACACTACACAACATCTCTCTATAGGAGTAGGTCGATCTGTCGCTCTCTCTAACACACACATGTTGTTAAACACACACACACATGCGCGCGCACACACACACACACATGCACGCACGCACCTTGGTCCCGTTGCACCTTCTAACGTGACTTATTAGACCTAGATGGAGGGAGTAGTAAGTATACGAGATACGGTGGCACACTAACTTAAGTCGAATACAAGTGCCAAAATTTGTGTGCATGTTATAATAAGGATTCACTTAAAATAGTACGTGAGCGAACAGACGGATCAATTGGACAGTGTTCCCGAGTAGTAGCGAGATGTGTGAGCTAAGATACACTGCTGGCGCTTTTAATTTTTCTTATTAATTTGTTTGTTTCACCCTCTGACTGTTGGGACCCAACGTACTACGTGGAGAGAGGTAAGGTGAATAAGGCTGCATTATTTCTACACCACTGTGGATAGTCTTACCACCAAAGCCACATGACACGGTTATGATTGAAATCCCAATGACTCCCACACACACACACAAAAACACGGCATGCTTGTCACACGAATGCAGGAATGTATAAAAGGTTATTTCCCTCTCGTTGAACATAACGGGAGGGTTGTGTAGCTGGTTAGCCTGTTCGCTCATCAAACTTGAGGTCTCGGGTTCGATAACTACACTTGAGCATAATTTGTGCCAGGAGGATTCTTTGACTGGTCAAAATGTTTTCTAGGGTTTGCACGCTTCACACTCTCTCTCCAGTATATACATACACGATGAAGCCTCAGCACTTGTAGTTGCTCTCTTCACACTCTCTCGCCCTCTCTAGATCTAAACAAGACTTCGTTGGCCTCTCTCTACCCTCACTGCTGCTCAAAGAGTCGTCAGAATCCGTCCGCCGGGAAGGGAAGGAGGCTTAACGCTCTCGCCGTCGGTGATGGACTACCGGTGCAGTTGTTCAGTTTCCACCCAGCGGCAGCGCGGGAGGGCCTCCGACCCCTTCTTCTTCGCCGCCGTCCCATCGCCCGCCGAACCACGCCCCAAGAACCTTAAGGTATAATTTACTTACTCCACATGCATTGCTCTAGCTGCATGTATACCATGAATCTAGGACGTGGTTCAAAGAGGAAAGGAGTGGGGGAAAGTAGTGGGAAAAGTTGTATATAGCATGAATCTAGGACGTGGTTCCAAGAGGAAATGAATGGGGAAATTTGTATAGCATGAATCTAGGATGTGGTTCAAAGAGGAAAGGAATGGGGGAAAGTAGTGGGGAAAGTTGTATCGCATAAATCTAGGACGTGGTTTAAAGAGGAAAGGAAGGGGCGAAAGTACTAGTTCAAAAAGGAAAGGAAGGGACAAGGCTATAGTTTGAGCAGGACTAGATTTGCTGCGCTCACATAGGGAAAGGTGTCTAAAGATAACAAAACTGGACCAACACATATACTCCTTGTGTTGTTTGTTCTTTGTTGCAACAGACTGTGCATGACCACAGTACATCTGTAGATGCACATGGTCTGCTGGTGCGTCCACTGTCCGTGCAACTTATTAGCTGTTGTTAATCTAAGGCCATGTTTGGTTAAAAACTCCCTAGTGCCTACCTACTTGGTTCCAGGGACTAAACATGGACTAGAGGTTATTAAATGACATGCTAAAAGACCATGTTAACCCCTAGTAATGAACTAATAGAGACAAGGTGCGATGCGTGGCAGGGGCAACTGTTGGAAAAAGTCCCAAAAAGACTCCCTCGGGGTCTTCTTTCTTTAGTCCCAAATGCCCACTTTTAGTTCCTAAAGTCCCTCCTGTTTGGTTTAGATGGGACTGACATGGAGTTTTTTTAGTCCCTACACCAAAATGTCCCTGTAAATAAACACCCTCTAATAATGCCGCTGGAAAATTGATGCAAGTCACAGTTAAAGAAAATTACATGTTTAACAAATTTTATTTTATATATATCTCTATGTTAATATTAATCAATGCACCGTGTTTGAGAAATGCTACTGTCTTGCTTTCTTTCCCATTTAGATAAGGTAGATGCTCTTTTTGTTGGCTCTGTGTCAATCCACCGTTATTTGACCACTAATTGTTTTCCTTTGCACTCTGTGTAACCAGGGTTATCTACTTCACCTCGTGCCATGTGGACCTTTTGTTGCACTGCACAAAACACTTTTGTTTTAAGAGTGTTGTGCAGTTCAAACCAAATGGTCACACCGACAATTGCTTGTGATTGCTTGATCTTAGTGGACGCATAGAGGAGATCTTACTTCCTATCCGTTAAGGCGAATTTGTTCAGATCTCTTCTGGTGAGTTGTTTTGAATTCCGCATCATGGAGGTTAGTACTAGCCTTCTTTAACATGATTCTGCAGTTGCTTTCATATGTTGTGCTAAGCTTGTAGATAATGTTGCTTGATTTTAGTGACTCTGCACAATGGAGACAGACTTCAATCTGTATGTGCAACCGTAATATCCATTGAGGTACGATAAGGATATTTCACAAACTGTGGCCTGTATTTTTCCACTTTCATCAAGAAAATAAGTTAGTACTATACTTGTGCTAATTGACATGCCAAATCTTACATTGAAAGGCGAAGGCTTGTCTATTATTGACCAGTGAATGAAGGGGAAGAACAGCAGAAAGAAAGCAAAAATCAACTCCCGGTGCTGTAAATGAAGCACTGGAACTGTGATGACACAAGTTAATAATAGTTTGCATCTTAATTTAATTGCTATGCTTGGAACGAGCAATTGTTTTGCCACTGATTTGATGCACTCTAATGTAATAGTAATTATCTCTACTTGTTGCAACAGGATCTTCTTGAAGATACCATATATTTTAGTGGAACTGCACAAGATGTTGGAAACATTAAACTAATCGAGGAGTATATAGTAAGCATGACCACCACCGTAGATAGCAGCAGATGGTTCCGGAGAAGTGCTTCATCTGTATGCTCTACACAATAAGCCTCCTGACAAAGGTTGGTACTCGCCCACTGATCTCATCCATATGACTGAGCTCTGTCATCTCTATTGATGTTGTGCTACTGTTTAGATACTGTCATGTAAAAGTGGTATTGTCCTTGAGAAGTGCTTCATCTGTGTTGTTTTTAATATTTCCTTTCCTTTTTTTCGAGTAAACAGGGATGCTAGCATTTAGTAGTCCTCTTGTCTTTGCACAACAGGATCATCTTCCTCTGAAGAAGAATATGGAGTACGTGAAGTGACTAGTTCCGATTATGCCAGGATGAAGAAGCCCTGTCTATATTCTCATCAGAAGGAGCAGTTGAAGGATGGTTACATTACTCCCCACAAGACCAAACTAACTTCAGCTCAGAAGGACTGACAAATCTCCATTTTTTTGCTGTGATGCGCGAGTACAATGTTGTTCTAGGATTCTTTCTGGCGAGTTCCATTTTTCTAAAAGTGTGCTCTACATGGACCATGTATGTGCCTGTTGAAACTGTCAATTCATAGTACAGTTTGCTTTATACTAATCACTTTTTTGTATTTGTGCAAACAGGGGTGCTCAGCTTGATTTCAATGGGAATTGCACAAAATGTTCATGAATACATCGAATCATTCATTTCCACCACAAGAAAGGAGGTGCCGATAAGTTCAAGGCATTGCAACATATAAGGGCGAAATCATACAAGCTACGCCCGAATTTGGTTGATTTTGGTGGAACTGCACAAAAAGAACAACTGGTTTATTTAGCACGAGGTGCCATTTCAATGTCCGAACTGATGGCACACCCTGCCCATTCCACAATCGTAGGCATTTGATATTTTGGAATGGGACAACCTTGTCAAATTTTGCTCATTGATTTTAGCAAGACATGCGTTTGATATTTTCGAATGGGACGCCCTTTGCTGTCAGCAGCGTCGATCAATTTTTTCTTTATTCTTTAGTTGTGAAGTAAATATTGCCTCTGACATGTGAGTCGCTGAGATGCATAATCATCGATTGTTTTGAATGTTCTCTATGAATTGCCAGGCCTGTGTGTTTGATTGCAATGTACAGAAACGCTAGAAAGCTGCTCAAACTCTTTGTACTCCTTCTGTTCCTTTTTACTTCGCACATTGTGAAAGTGCATACTTTTTTGTATAAGATTGGTCAAAGTAGAGATATTTTGACTGCAGACAAAACTAGTATGCAGACTAGAAAGGACCGGAGGGAGTTCATGTGAAACTGCTGCAAACGAGGTGATCACCCTGGGAATAATGCTAGTACGTATTGTTTTGCATGTTCATCCAATGCCAGTGATACAGATTCGAACTAATCGAAATAAATTCATTCATACACGGTCGGATTTCATATAAACATGCCGGATTTCATTACATTTCATACATTCTTCAACTAAAAAGGGGTGCGCTGGAGGTATAATTAATTAACCAAAGCTACCCACCTATGTCCCGCTGAGCCGAACAGAAGCTTCAGTGACCTTAACTGCAGGTGCAGTTGCGTAACTGACATGTGGCCTGTTGGGCCCACGTGTCAGTCAGCCAACTGCACAGCAGTTAAGTAGAAGCAGCGTTCTTCTCCAGCGCAGCTCTCCGACTCCACGTCGCCGCCAAGAAGCTAACCGGCCGTCAATGGTCAACCCGCCTAGCTTGGCTTCAACCGGAGGGTAGCAGCGGTGGCCTTACTTGGACCCGAGCGGCGGCGACCTACCGTGTTCTACTCTTCCTCGTTTTCTGTGTGGCGCGGCCTCGTTGGCAGCGGGGCGGGGCCTCGGCGGAGCCGGCGATGTCCTCTGTCTCGTTGCCGCGCGGCGCCTCAGCGGAGCGGTGGAAATCCTCCCCACGTTGCGGCAGGGTGGGGCCTCGGCTGAGCCGGCGATGTCCTCTGCCTCGTTGTTGGTAGGGCGGGGCCTCGGCGGAGCCGGCGGTGTCCTCTGCCTCGTTGTTGGCGCCGCGGGGCCTTGGCGGAGCAGGGTGTAACGCCCCAGACACACCCGCCGGTGGGCATTACTCCTGGCGGGATCTAGACTGGCCCCATAGATCAATACTAGTCTTTTCTGCGCACTTTATCCTCACTCATGCGCACCCGGGAGCAACTTCCCGGTCGGTCACCCATCCTGACACTACTCCAAGCTGAGCACGCTTAACTTTGAAGTTCTGTCCAAATGGGCTCCTGGAAAAGAAGGAATTCCTTTTTGATATGAGTAGTCTATCATCCCTATTTATCCTCACTCATGCGCACCCGGGAGCAACTTGCCGGTCGGTCACCCATCCTGACACTACTCCAAGCTGAGCACGCTTAACTTTGGAGTTCTGTCCGAATGGGCTCCCGGAAAAGAAGGAATTCCTTATTGATATGAGTAGTCTATCATCCCTAATAAGCCAGGCTATCACATACACCCCCACTCAGAGGAACCGACGTCCTCGTCGGGCCACAGGAACGTTCCCTCTTGGCACATACGTCTGTGCTTCCAGTCCAGTACATGTGCCATGCCGTGTGCCACGACGGGTCACAAACGTCATGAACAACATGACCACGCACCTGTCCGCAACCATCCGTGTAACCGCGAGGGTCGGCTCTGATACCAACTTGTAACGCCCCGGACACACCCGCCGGTGGTCGTTACTCCTGGCGGGATCTAGACTGGCCCCACAGATCAATACTAGTCTTTTCTGCGCACTTTGTCCTCACTCTGTGCGCACCCGGGAGCAACTTCCCGGTCGGTCACCCATCCTGACACTACTCCAAGCTGAGCACGCTTAACTTTGGAGTTCTGTCCAAATGGGCTTCCGGAAAAGAAGGAATTCCTTATTGATATGAGTAGTCTATCATCCCTATTAAGCCAGACTATCACACAGGGCCTCGTCGACGCCAGCGGAGCGGGGACTCGTCGGAGCCGGCGGTGTCCTCTGCCTCGTTGTTGGCGCCGCAGGGCCTCGTCGACGTCAGCGGAGCGGGGACTCGTCGGAGCCAACATTGTCCTCTGCCTCGTCCTCGGTCTCGCCAAACACGCCTCGCCCGCTTCATCGCCCTCTTTGCTAGCCTCTTTGTAGCGGCTGCAGCCTCCACCACCTGCATGCGGTACCGCCAGCGCTCAAGGCGGCCCTTGCGGGTGGAGCGGTACGAGTCGAGCACGCCGCCTGACGCCCGCTCTGTGGCGATCTGCTCCTCCGCCTGCAGGTGCTCCTGGAGGAGATTATGGTTGTAGGTGGCGTCAGCCTGCGCCTCCCGGAACTGCTCCTCACGCATCTGCCTCACCCTGTCCATATATTGGGCACGCCTCGCCGATGGTCATGGTGCAATGCACCGGCGAGGATGGCGGAGGAGGGGGTTGGCGCCGGATCGTCGACTACCATGTTCTCCATTGGGACGTCGTCGTCCTCCGGCTGCCTGCCGGCCAGCCGGTCGGCAGCAATGGCTGCCATCTCCTTGTGGTCCGTCGTCCGCCCGTCCCGAAGAGCGCTGGAGCGCGAGGAAGCCATGGTGGGCAGTAGTGGTGTGGACAGGAGAAAGGGAACGGATGCGGATGACTGCGGCTATGGCCGGCGCAGCAGTTTATATAGCAATGGTGGGCGGGCGGAGGGACGGACGTGTGGCGCCGGAGTAGCCGCCTCGGCAACCGCGTATCATTAATGTGGGCGGCAGATGGAGGACGGACGACACTTGTGTCGTTTGAAGGCGGAGCAATCGCCTGCACCGGGAAGCGGGGCGGGCGGCGCTGACTGTTTCGGGCGAAAGCGTGCGCGGGCGAGGAGATGACTTTACTTGGAGAGGATGACAATGGGGACCCACCAGGTCCATAGCCTCACGTACGCAAGTGCCTCCTTATTATATATATATATAACTATAATTTATTTTGCTTCCTCCTGGTTTCCTGACATCACGGTCCCACACCATTGTCAACCTATGTAGTACTCCCTCCTTTCCGGTTTATAGGGCTTATCTCAAAATTTTAGTTTTTCCATTTTATAAGGCTCAATTTGGTTGTTCCCCATCACATGTTCAGACTTCAAGGTGCATTAAATCATTGCATGCAAGTATTAAGAGAAAACTGACCAATGCATGCACTTTATGCATGCATGCATTGCAATTAATGCATTCGTAAACATAATTTTTTGAGGAAAACAAGAGCATTAATTGGGTGCTTTTGCAAACTACAAAAAATATTCCACCACTCATCATCTACCTTGGTTGGTGAGATTTTTGAATTGAGCCTTATAAACCGGAAAGGAGGGAGTAGTCAATAAACGAGAGAATTGCACAAGAAGCGGCCGACAGCTGGGACCAAGCAGCTCGAGCAGTATTTGTGTTTTTGAGGTGTGAGCACTGCAGAGTTTTTTGATGTTTAGCCCAGATATTAATTTTTCTCCTCTGAACAACAACGAAAACATCGCTGCAGGTATTAACTGGGCGGGCTGTGGCCCTGTCTAGCCCAGGCCAGATATCCAGCCCAGATATTAATTTTTTTCAAGCTGAAAATGGCTAGCCCAGCTATACTTTTTTTAGGAATACCCAGGCAAGGTCAAGTTGTTATTCTCCGCCCCGCTGGGCTGCAAATCTTTCCTAGGAGGGATGCATTAGGCTTAACAAGAAAATGGGCTTTAAGAAATAATAAATGGGATGTAATTATAAAAACTGGGCAGTAACTATAAAAAATGCACCAAACACGTGATTACTTTATAAAATATTATTTTTGGATATTGAAAATTTTAATTTCATTAATTGTTGCGAGCGCAATGTTTCGTTGGATTTTTACGTAATATAAATTTATATTGAAATTGTATTTAATCTGACTAGAAATTTCGGGATAAAAATATTTCGGATCCCATCAAAATGTGGGAAATTTTATTGAATTCTGTTTTGAACGGTTGGTTGAAATGGGCTATACTTTTAACAAACTGTAAATGGGCTGTAGTAAATTCCATTAGAATTCAAAAATGGGCTACACATTCTTACAAATCTCAAATGGGCTATAAGTTCTCTGCCACACACTTCTGGCCTTACTAAGTTGACGCGTCCCCTAAAAAAACAGAGTTGACGCGTATGCAAGGCTTTGTCAACTTATAGTCAACACACGGTTCTAGCAGCAGTGGCCGTTGGATGTCCATCCAACGGATGCCGTGCTTCTTCTTCAATCTCGGATATTCTAGCTTCACCCGCCCAAAAAATGATTCCTCCCCCTGACATCTGGGGCGCACCGTTTCGGAAGCTGACCTGTGGGCCTACTAAGTTGACGTACCAAGGGCTTTGTCAACTTAGTCAATATAAACGATTCTAGCTGCAGTGACCGTACGATGTCCATCCAACGGCCGTCGTGCTTCTTCAACCTCTGGTCTTCTTGCTCCAGCCGCCCAAAGCAGCGCCGGTCGTGCCGCCTGCTCCTGCCTCCCGTGGCCGGCTGTGCTGCCGCGGAGGCCTCACCGCCCCCTACTACTCCCACCGCTGGCCAGGCCATCCCTCCACTCACCCACACCCCCTGTTATTCTGCGGCGACGGCAGCGCAGCCGAACTAGTGAACCCTCGTACTCCTCTCCGCGTGGCATCCACTGCCGCGTCTTCCCCGGCTCCGCGTCGTCCCCTTCCTAGGCCTCGCCGTCGTCCACCGCCCTGGTGCTCTCGGCGCGGCGTGGTCAACGTGGTCAAGGAACGACTTCCATCGGACGTGGACTGTACGTGGAGAGGCTGACAGCTGGGTCCACGCAGCCGCAAGGAAGTGCCTCCTTATTACGCACAAAATAATTATTCCTCCACCTGACAGCGGGGACCCACCGGACGGGCCACCGTATTTCGTGAAAAAAATGATTCGCCCCCTGACTGCTGGGACCCACGAGCTACATCTTCGCACGCAAGGAAGTGCGTCCGAAAAAAACGATTCGCCCCCCTGACTGCTGGGACCCACCAGCTACATCTTCGCACGCAAGGAAGTGCGTCCGAAAAAACACGATTCGCCCCCCGACTGCTGGGACCCACCAGCTACACCTTCGCACGCAAGGAAGTGCGTCCGGGCAAAAAATGATTCGCCCCCTGACTGCTGGGACCACCAGCTACACCTTCGCACGCAAGGAAGTGCGTCCGGGCAAAAAAACAAAATGATCCCTGACTGCTGGGACCCACCAGCTACATCTTCGCAGGCAAGGAAGTGCCTGAACAGTCGGGACCCACCTGGTCGAAGCGTACGTAGCGTTGTCATTCTGGTCGCGAACGTGTACGTACATACTGGTCGATGTAGAGGCGCGCACGTGTCATAGTAGAGGCGTGCACGTGTCGTAGTAGAGGCGCGCACATGTCGTAGTAGAGGCGCGCACGTAGCATGTACACGTACGTATAGCGGCCAGGGTGCAAGAAAGAAAATACGGCCACGTATGTGTACATACGGGCAGGGTCTCGAACGCCTACTCGCGCATACGTATGGCCAGGGCTCGTGTACATGGCTGGGTCGGAACGGAGAAACAGCGTCGTCGTCGTGTTCATGGGGAGGCAACGGAATGCGTCGTGTTCATGGGGAGGCAACGGAATGCGTCGTGTTCATGGGGAGGCAACGGAATGCGTCGTGTTCATGGGGAGGCAACGGAATGCGTCGTGTTCATGGGGAGGCAACGGAATGCGTCGTGTTCATCGGGAGGCAACGGAATGGCTCGTGTTCATCGGGAGGCAACGGAATGTGTCGTGTTCATCGGGAGGCAACGGAACGCGTGGGAGCCAACCGGCTGGGTCGGAACAGAATGCATGGTCGTGTTCATCGGGAGGGCTTGGACGGAACAGGCGATGGAAACGAGGCCTGGCGTACCGCAGAACAAGGAAACAGACCTCTATGGTCGAAACGGGGGTCCTGTTGATCGGGAGGGGTGTGGCGTACCGCAAAACGGAGGAAACAACCTCCTACGGTCGAAACGGGGGTCCTGTTGATCGGGAGGGGTGTGGCGTACCGCAAAACGGACGAAACGGACCTCCTACGGTCGAAACGGGGGTCCCTGTTCATCAGGAGGGGTGTGGCGTACCGCAAAACGGGACTCCACGGGATACTGTTTCATCTCCACCGTCGACCTCCTCCAGCCTCCACGGGCTACCGTCGACCTCCTCCAGCCTCCACGGGCTCCTGTTCATCCAGCCTCCACCGCGCGCTACTCCACCGGCTACTGTTCAACCACCCCTCCACCGTCTACTGTTCATCCAGCCCTCCACACCACGGGGTCCTGTTCAACCACCCCTCCACGGGCACCCCTCCACCGTCTACTGTTCATCCAGCCCTCCACCCCCCCTGCAACGCTCACTGCTCATCCAATCGATCAGTTCAGTTAGCAGCATTAGCGAAGGAATCGCTCGATCGGGTTCAGTTAACAGCCCATCGATCGATCGCTCGGGTTCAGTAACGCGTAGCCTGCAGTGCAATCGCTCGGGTTCAGTTAGAGCCCAACGCCTCGCTCGGGTTAGTTAGAGCCAACGCCTCGCACACACGCGCGTACGTGTACGAGAGAAACACGCATCGCTCGGCCCCCGACCTCCCACCGTAACCGGGAACTCCCCGAAATTTTCCTCGCCCTCGCTTCTACCACGGTTTTTTCCGTCATGGACGGCCCAAAGAATGTCATGCAGCTGCGTCTCCGGCCCGCCCAGGACGAAAAGCCCATTTTCTGTCATGATTTTTTGTCATAGAAGTAGGAGCCCACCACATCTATGATGATACCGGGTTTTGTCACAATTATCGTCATAGAAGTGTCATATGTATGACAGAAAAAAATTTCGTTCGGCCCAAAATGTCACAGATGTGTCTTTTTTTGTAGTGTGAGCAATTGACAGAATTGAGCATACTTATGAGAATATCTAGGTATGATCATGTATATAGGCATCACGTCCGTGACAAGTAGACCGACTCCTGCCTGCATCTACTACTATTACTCCACACATCAACCGCTATCCAGCATGCATCTAGAGTATTAAGTTCAAAGAACAGAGTAACGCTTTAAGCAAGATGACATGATGTAGAGGGATAAACTCATGCAATATGATATAAACCCCATCTTGTTATCCTCGATGGCAACAATACAATACGTGCCTTGCTGCCCCTACTGTCACTGGGAAAGGACACCGCAAGATTGAACCCAAAGCTAAGCACTTCTCCCATTGCAAGAAAGATCAATCTAGTAGGCCAAACCAAACTGATAATTCGAAGAGACTTGCAAAGATAACCAATCATACATAAAAGAATTAGAGAAGATTCAAATATTGTTCATAGATAAACTTGATCATAAACCCACAATTCATCGGTCTCAACAAACACACCGCAAAAAGAAGATTACATCGAATAGATCTCCACAAGAGAGGGGGAGAACTTTGTATTGAGATCCAAAAAGAGAGAAGAAGCCATCTAGCTAATAACTATGGACCCGAAGGTCTGAGGTAAACTACTCACACTTCATCGGAGAGGCTATGGTGTTGATGTAGAAGCCCTCCGTGATCGATACCCCCTCCGGCGGAGCTCCGGAAAAGGCCCCAAGATGGGATCTCGTGGATACAGAAAGTTACGGCGGTGGAATTAGGGTTTTGGCTCCGTATCTGGTAGTTTGGGGGTACGTAGGTATATATAGGAGGAAGAGTACGTCGGTGGAGCAACATGGGCCCCACGAGGGTGGAGGGCGCGCCTGGGGGGGGGGGGTAGGCACGCCCCCCTACCTCATGCCTTCCTGGTTGATTGCTTGACGTAGGGTCCAAGTCCTCTGGATCATGTTCGTTCGAAAATCACGTTCCCGAAGGTTTCATTCCGTTTGGACTCCGTTTGATATTCTTTTTCTGAAACCCTAAAATAGGCAAAAAAAACAGCAATTCTGGGCTGGGCCTCCGGTTAATAGGTTAGTCCCAAAAATAATATAAAAGTGTATAATAAAGCCCAATAATGTCCAAAACAGGATATAATATAGCATGGAACAATCAAAAATTATAGATACATTGGAGACGTATCAAGCATCCCCAAGCTTAATCTGCTCGTCCTCGAGTAGGTAAATGATAAAAACAGAATTTTTGATGTGGAATGCTACTTGGCATAATTTCAATGTAATTCTCTTAATTGTGGTATGAATATTCAGATCCGAAAGATTCAAGACAAAAGTTCAATATTGACATAGAAATAATAATACTTCAAGCATACTAACTAAGCAATTATGTCTCTTCAAAATAACATGGCCAAAGAAAGTTATCCCTACAAAATCATATAGTCTGGCTATGCTCCATCTTCACCACACAAAGTATTTAAATCATGCACAACCCCGATGACAAGCCAAGCAATTGTTTCATACTTTTGTGTTCTCAAACTTTTTCAATCTTCACGCAATACATGAGCGTGAGCCATGGACATAGCACTATAGGTGGAATAGAATGGTGGTTGTGGAGAAGACAAAAAAGGGAGAAGATAGTCTCACATCAACTAGGCGTATCAACGGGCTATGGAGATGCCCATTAATAGATATCAATGTGAGTGAGTAGGGATTGCCATGCAACGGATGCACTAGAGCTATAAGTATATGAAAGCTCAACAAAAAGAACTAAGTGGGTGTGCATCCAACTTGCTTGCTCACGAAGACCTAGGGCATTTTGAGGAAGCCCATCGTTGGAATATACAAGCCAAGTTCTATAATGAAAAATTCCCACTAGTATATGAAAGTGATAGCATAGGAGACTCTCTATCATGAAGATCATGGTGCTACTTGAAGCACAAGTGTGGAAAAAAGGATAGTAGTATTGCCCCTTTTATTTATTTATTTATTCTTTTTTTGGGCTTCTTTTTTTATTTGGCCTTTCTCTTTTTATTATTGGGACAATACTCTATGAATGATGATCATCACACTTCTATTTATTTACAACTCAATGATTACAACTCGATACTAGAACAAAGTATGACTCTATATGAATGCCTCCGGCGGTATACCGGGATAGCAATGATGCATGAGTGACTTATATGAAAGAATTATGAACGGTGGCTTTGCCACAACTAAAATGTCAACTACATGATCATGCGAAGCAATATGACAATGATGGAGCGTGTCATAGTAAACGGAATGGTGGAAAGTTGCATGGCAATATATCTCGGAATGGTTATGGAAATGCCATGATAGGTAGGTATGGTGGCTGTTTTGAGGAAGGTATATGGTGGGTTTATGATACCGGCGAAAGGTGCGCGGTATTAGAGAGGCTAGCAATGGTGGAAGGGTGAGAGTGCGTATAATCCAGGGACTCAACATTAGTCATAAAGAACTCACATACTTATTGCAAAAATCTATTAGTTATCGAAGCAAAGTACTACGTGCATGCTCCTAGGGGGTTAGATTGGTAGGAAAAGACCATCGCTCGTCCCCGACCGCCACTCATAAGGAGGACAATCAATTACATCATGCTCCGACTTCTTAACATAACGGTTCACCATACGTGCATGCTACGGGAATCACAAACTTCAACACAAGCATTTCTCAAATTCACAACTACATAACTAGCACGACTCTAATATCACCATCTCCATATCTCAAAACAATTATCAAGTTTCAAACTTCTCATAGTATTCAACACACTCATAAGAGAATTTTATTATTAATCTTGAATGCCTAACATAATTAAAGCAAATTACCATGCTGTTTTGTAGGACTCTCAAAATAATCTAAGTGAAGCATGAGAGAACAAAAGGTTTCTATAAAACAAATCCACATCGTGCTCTAAAAGATATAAGTGAAGCACTAGAGCAAAAACTATATAACTCAAAAGATATAAGTGAAGCACATAGAGTATTCTAACAATTTCGAATCATGTGTGTCTCTCTCAAAAAGGTGTGTGCAGCAAGGATGATTGTGGAAAACTAACAAATAAAGACTCAAATAATACAAGACGCTCCAAGCAAAACACATATCATGTGGTAAATAAAAATATAGCTCCAAGTAAAGTTACCGATAGAAGTAGACGAAAGAGGGGATGCCTTCCGGGGCATCCCCAAGCTTTGGCTTTTAGGTGTCCTTAGATTATCTTGGGGGTGCCATGGGCATCCCCAAGCTTAGGCTCTTGCCACTCCTTGTTCCATAATCCATCAAATCTTTACCCAAAACTTGAAAACTTCACAACACAAAACTTAAAATAGAAAATCTCGTGAGCTCCGTTAGCGAAAGAAAACAAAACACCACTTCAAGGTACTGTAATGAACTCATTCTTTATTTATATTGGTGTTAAACCTACTGTATTCCAACTTCTCTATGGTTTATAAACTATTTTACTAGCCATAGATTCATTAAAATAAGCAAACAACACACGAAAAACAGAATCTGTCAAAAACAGAACAGTCTGTAGTAATATGTAGCTAACGCAAGATCTGGAACCCCAAAAATTCTAAAATAAATTGCTAGACGTGAGGAATTTATCTATTAATCATCTGCAAAAAGAATTAACTAAATAGCACTTCCAAATAAAAATGACAGCAATTCTCGTGAGCGCTAAAGTTTCTGTTTTTTATAGCAAGATTAAAAGAGTTTCCCCAAGTCTTCCCAACGGTTCTACTTGAAACAAACACTAATTAAACACAAAAAACACAACCAAAACAGAGGCTAGATAAATTATTTATTACTAAACAGGAGCAAAAAGCAAGGAATAAAAATAAAATTGGGTTGCCTCCCAACAAGCGCTATCGTTTAACGCCCCTAGCTAGGCATAAAAGCGAAGATAGATCTAGGTATTGCCATCTTTGGTTTTAGGGAAGAAAAGAGCAAACTTGCTATCTATGGAATTAATCTTTCTATTTTGATAAAGCACATGGCTATTAATGGTAGAAGAAAGATTAAGTACATTATGAAATTTGTATCTAAGCTAGCCTTCATCTCTTTGATAGATTCGTTTTGGTAAGAGAGCAAAAGAGATGTAGATTCAACTTTCTCATTCATGGGGTGCCCAAATATGGTTTTCATCTTCTCATAAGTGTCTACGGCATCCCCTTCAAGAAAGCCTTCTTCAAATATAGAATCTAAGACATGCTTAAAAGAAGAAGGAAGGGCAATATAAAAGCTTTTTAAGTAAATTTCAATTTGGTATTGAGGCACTGATAGAGGCAAAGGTGTCCCGATGTTTCGATGAGATGGTGGCTATCGTTTTCTGTGGGAGTCGACCTTGACGATCCGACTACGAACGTGCGAGACGTCGCGCCTTAGCAATCGCTAAACCAACTTCCGAGGGGTTATTGACCACGCCGGAGCACGATCAACCTGACCACGAGGGCCTGTTTCCTGCGAGCAAACGAAGAACAAGCAAGAAACTGAGATTGCAATCTGGATATTGCGAATATAAGATGAAAGCTTTATTGATCAAGGTGGGGTTCTGTGACGTCTTGGTCTGGTCGTTGGACACAAACGAAGTACGCGAAGTTGCAGCTATGGCGAACTTTTAATCTAAACAAAACCCAAAGTCTAAACGACGCCCTAAGGGCTGTATATATGGAGGAAGAGAGGGGAATTTCGTGGCCCTTGAGGGTGGGGTCCGAAACCAACCCTAACTCTTGTTTCCCCACACATACGGACTCTAAAAATAGCCTATACTTAAGTATTTCGAAATTACATGGGCCTGGCCCATTAATAAGGTGACGCAGCACCTAGAATAGCCTATGGACGAATATTATGAAGTGGCATCTTGTATATTTCGTCCATGGCTTCATGCACTCCTTATGGCGGCTTCAAAGTCCTGAAATCATCACTTGTAACTCCGTTCTTGATCCCCTTGCGCATGCCATCAACTCCATGCGTGTTCTTGCTCCAATGTTCATCCTTCTCCAAGCTAGGCCCTTCATTTGAAAGCAAAACAAATGTATCCAATTTAGGCAGCATCATAATCTCATGAACATTAGAATCATTACCAAGAAACGAAAGTACCTGGTAATTTAATTGGCGTGCGCGAGCTCTAGTAATTGGTCCAGTATATGTAACAGTAGGGGCTGTGGGTGTAACAATGGTATTGATGTCCTCATCATCCTCCCCTTCTTGAAATGAAGTCGTCCTCGACGGAAGCTCATCTTCCTCACCCAAATAAGGCTTCAAATCTGCAATATTAAAAGTGGGACTAACCCCAAAATCTGCAGGTAGCTCAAGTTTATATGCATTATCATTTATTTTCTCTAAAACCTTAAAAGGACCATCAGCACGTGGCATTAGCTTTGATTTGCGCAGATTAGGAAATCTATCTTTACGCAAATGTAACCAAACAAGATCTCCAGGTGCAAACACAACATGTTTTCTACCCTTATCTCCAGCAAGTTTATATTTAGCATTCATACGCTCAATGTTTTCCTTAGTTAACTCATGCATTTTTAAAATCAATTCAGAACGTTCTTTAGCATCAAAATTAACCTTCTCCGAAGATGGAAGAGGCAACAAATCAATAGGTGCACGAGGTAGGAAACCATACACAATTTCAAAAGGGCACATCTTAGTAGTAGAATGCAATGAACGATTATAAGCAAATTCAATATGAGGCAAGCATTCTTCCCACATTTTCTTGTTATTCTTCAAAACAGCCCTAAGCATAGTAGACAATGTTCTATTGACTACTTCAGTTTGTCCATCAGTTTGGGGGTGACAAGTAGTACTAAAAAGCAGCTTAGTCCCCAACTTAGCCCATAAACATCTCCAAAAGTGGCTAAGAAATTTAGTATCACGATCTGAAACAATAGTATTTGGCACACCATGTAAGCGAATAATTTCACGAAAGAACAAATCAGCAACATTAACAGCATCATCGCTTTTATGACATGGTATAAAGTGTGCCATTTTCGAGAACCTATCCACGACAACAAATATGCTATCCCTCCCCTTCTTTGTTCTAGGTAAACCTAAAACAAAGTCCATAGATATATCCTCCCAAGGAACACTAGGTACAGGCAAAGGCATATATAAACCATGAGGATTGAGTCGTGACTTAGCTCTTTGACATGTAGTGCAGCGAGCAACAAAACGCTCAACATCCCGTCTCATCTTTGGCCAAAAGAAATGTGTAGCAAGTATATCCTCCGTCTTCTTGACGCCAAAGTGTCCCATTAATCCTCCTCCATGCGCCTCCTGCAACAACAAAAGACGAACGGAGCTAGCTGGAATGCATAGCTTGTTAGCACGAAACACAAATCCATCGTTAAGAACGAACTTGTTCCAAGTTCTCCCTTCCTTACAATTCTGCAATACATCTTTAAATTCAGCATCATTAACATATTGATCCTTGATGGTCTCCAAACCAAATATTTTAAAGTCAAGTTGTGAAAGCATAGTATAACGACGAGACAAGGCATCAGCAATAACATTTTCTTTACCCTTCTTGTGTTTAATCACATAAGGGAAAGTCTCAATGAATTCAACCCATTTAGCATGTCGACAGGTTCAGTTTTGCTTGACTTTTAATGTGTTTCAAAGATTCATGATCAGAATGTATAACAAATTCCTTGGGCCATAAATAATGTTGCCATGTTTCTAAGGTCCGAACAAGAGCATATAATTCTTTATCATAAGTAGAATAGTTCAGACTAGGCCCACTCAATTTTTCAGAAAAGTATGCAACAGGTTTTCCATCTTGTAATAACACACCTCCTAATCCAATTCCACTAGCATCACATTCAAGCTCAAAAGTCTTATTGAAATTAGGAAGTTGGAGTAAAGGAGCATGTGTTAACTTATCTTTCAATACCGTGAAGGCTTCTTCCTGTGCGGTACCCCAAACAAAAGGTACATCCTTCTTTGTAAGCTCGTTGAGAGGTGCAGCAATGGTGCTGAAATCTCTCACAAAACGCCTATAGAAACCAGCGAGGCCAAGGAAACTCCTCACTTGTGTGACCGTTTTGGGCTGCGGCCAACTCTCAATAGCTTCAATCTTGGCTTTATCAACTTCAATTCCCTGTGGAGTAACAACATAGCCAAGAAAAGATACTCGGTCGGTGCAAAAGGTGCACTTTCCAAGGTTACCAAACAAACGTGCATCACGTAGAGCAATAAAAACAGCACGTAAATGTTCCAAATGTTCCTCCAAAGATTTGCTATAAATCAATATGTCATCAAAGTAAACTACCACAAATCGTCCAATGAAAGCACGTAAAACTTCGTTCATTAACCTCATGAAAGTACTAGGTGCATTAGTTAACCCAAAAGGCATGACTAACCACTCATATAATCCAAACTTAGTTTTAAATGTTTTTCCATTCATCTCCCAATTTCATACGAATTTGATGGTAACCACTACGCAAATCAACTTTGG
>NC_053024.1:137872915-137950103 GCF_003073215.2 Triticum urartu | reverse complement strand
TGGAGGTGGTGGCAGGGGCGAAGGGGATCGCGAGAGCGGTCATCTATTTGCCAATTATGTGAACTAAATAGTCAACATATAAAATAATTTAAATATATACAATATAGTTAGAAGGGAAACATAAGTTGGACCCGGCATTCCTATTCTTATATAAAAATAGAACAGACCTCTGTGTTTTCTTCAAAAAAATACACAAATTGGGCTGCCAAAAATAAAACCTCGGATGGGAGGTCCATAGGCCGGTCGATACATGACGGCCCTAAGAAAATACAAACAGGCCTATGGACCTCCCATCCGAGGACGTGGGCTGCGCATGTTAAAAATGAAAGCCTAGACGGGGCAGCCCAAAACCACGTCCAACACTTGCCAAAACTTCGTCCCTCATTTTCTCTATGTTTCGCACACTCGACATTGTGTGGGCATTTTGACTGTGCATCATATGAAGATGTGCTATGCATGAATGTTGATCAGCATGATGTTAACTAGCTGGTAGTTCCATTTTCGACCATGAATAAAACTTCCAACATGATGTTAACCCTGTTTGAAAAGGTCGTGTTAATATAAATGCTCTGCCTCTGAAAGTTGCAGTTTCTTATCTGAAACTGAACTTGAAGTTTCTTATCTGAAACTGAAACTTGCAGTTTCTTCTCTGAGAATCACATTGTCTGCACTTTTATACTCCTATGAAACTACATTTTTTAAGAGCTAAAAATAGATATCTAGAATTCATAAAATACTTCATATGCTCAATACTGAAAATCTAAAATTCAAAAGACATTCATATCTGAAAGTACTCTCAAAATACACAACACAAAACACAATTCACAACCTGCAAATACTGACAACCCTAAGCTCCTCCTGACAATTCACAACCTACCCGGCTATTGGGCTGGGGGCAGCCCCCTCCTATTCCTCGGCGGCAGACAGCCGCCCCGTGAGACGATGTGAACGGCGAGGGAGACGATGGCAGGGAAGCATCGTCGGGCCAACTGCTTTTCTCCTCTTGAAGTTGGGTTCGGTCGACGAAGACTCCACCGGCTCGCTCTGGCAGGACACCCTCACAAACGGCACCCTGTAGATGCTCGATCCTTCAATCTCTGGTGGATGCTCCATCTGGGATCGATACTCCCACCACCGCTCCCTCATGATCGGATTCGGTGAATCTGTTTGCTCCATGGCCCAGAGGAGCAGCTCTATGTACTCCGGCGTGACTCCCTCCGGGAGTATCACCGCCTTTTCGCTCTGTTGCAGATATTTGGCCATGGATGTCACCGTCGCCGCTAGTTGGTCCTTGTTGTCAAACCAAGACTGTATCTCCAACATCCTAGCTAGCTTCCCAGGGTCGCCGTCTGCGATCCTCACGTATTGGTTGTACTCCTCCGTCGATCTACTTCTCCAAAGCACCTTCACTCGCCGGCGGTGGTTTTTGAATGGAAGAGGAGAGGAGCAGCGCTGGTTTTGGATTAGAACGGGAGAGGAGTGACGCTAGTTTTGGACTGGAATAGGAGAGGAGGGGCAGTGGTTTTGAAATGGAAGAGGAGAGGAGCGGTGCTGCATTTAGTTGGAACAGGAGAGGAGCGGCGATGGTTTAAGAGGAGAAGAGCGGCACTAGTCTTGGAAGTATTTTTTGTTGTTTCGCGTATTTTGGGTCAAAGTTTGACCATGTACTGTATTTGACAAGCAAAATGTGAATGCATGTCACCAAATTGATTTTGATTTTGATCCAGTCAGAGAGCACTGGCCCTCTTGTCCAATCCTAAATCGCTGCCGCACGCTCCTCTCCCTCTTCTCCATTGCAAAAGCACCTCCTCTCCTCTCCATCATCTCCATTCCAAAACCACCGTCTCGCCTCTCCCTCTTCTCTATTGCAAGACCACCGTCTCTCCTCTGTTTTCTAGACGCTTTGCTCCATGGCGCGGGCGCAATCCATGGATACAAAATTAGTATAGTGTATACTATTTAAAAGTCGAGGGCGGGGCTTTTCCTGCGCGATAGGCGGCGGGGCAGTTCCGCCTAGTCGGTTCGACAGAGACGCGAGAAGACGAGGGAGTAGGCTGCTGCAAACGTAGGGCTGTGTGATTTGACAGCGAGTTACTGCTGGACAGGTGGGTCCCTGTGATATGACTTGCCATTATCATTTTAACTGCGGCGCTACGACCGGTGTGAGTCTCCCAGATTCCTAACCACCTCCATACAGGTGCCTCTCCCAATGCTCCACCATGTAGTAGAGGCTGGCTCTTGCATGAGAGCCCACTTCTCCACTTTTTCCTTGCCTCTCTTTCCTCCACATATGCAAAAATGCCATGTAAAGCACACTATTGTACTTACTTTTACTTGCTCCTATAGGTTCTTAAGCTTGCCACATAAGCATAAAGTCTGATATGGCAAGTTAATCAAGAAGAGAGAGACTAGTTTGGTGACCCAAGGAAGAAACGGTGCTAAGCGTGCGTACCTAGGTGAAAAAACAATTTTGAGTCTATAGCTAATTAAATCAAGCAAACTTAGCAACACCATTTCATTGGAAGAGGTCACTCCTTGGCAAATGCAATAAATACACACGCTTAGCACCGTTTCTTCCTTGAGTACGAAGAAAGAGATAGAGAGGAGTAAAAAATACACTTATAGCCAACCTTGTTGTAGTATGAGTGACTAAGTGATGACTATGTATGACATGCCAACATCAGATAGCCTAACGCACCGTGTTAAATCTCCAAGGGCGCGACCGCGCGAGCGACGCGACGGTCGTGGTAGGCGCAACCATGATACAGGCTGCTAGCAGCCCTTGGATCTGAGATCAAACGGTCGCATGCTAAGTTGCTGAAAATTTGTAGAATAACCCTCCAGGATAGGATATTCACCCATAGGTCTAGAATCACGCCATGCAACCGTTCGATCTCAGATCCAAGGTATCTCGGAAGCCCGTATCATGGGAGAATGGAAAGCCACTACCCTGTCGTTCGCACGCTGGCAGTTCGCTCCTACTCGTCCCCGCACATCCTTCAATACTATGGCGGTTTGCTCCTAGTCGTCACGTCCATTCACATTACGGCAGTTCCACTAATCCTAACCCTCCTCCCAAATCCATGGCGTCCCAAATCTCCATGATCGGCGGTGAGTAGAAGGTTAGAACCATCACCGGTGATGAGTTCGACGTAATCTACACCCGTTCTTCTGCGACGGTGAAAGGATGCCTTTCTCGCTTCAGACACATGTTCGAAGACTCAGATGATGAGTGGGTCACTGGGCTAGATATTGAGTACACCACAGTCCTAGGACGAGAGAAGGATCTAAAGGACGAAGAGAGGAAGAAGCCCGCCATGATCCAGGTTTGCGTGCATGACTTATGCTTGGTCTACCACATATGCCATGCCGACGTTGAGTGCCAGGATTTTAAGGACTTCCTCGAGAGCAACCTAGTCAAATTCGTTACTGTAGACTTTGGTAACGACAAAGCAGTCCTGCATCAGATAGGCCTCGTTGTAGGCAACACCTTCGACCTCCAGAAGAATCAGCCGGTGTCCTCTTGTCAGCCTTCAATGCTGACCCTGGCAGGAGCCATGGTTCATCCTTCGTACGGTAAACTGGAGAAACCTCATTACACGTTTCATCGTCATGCATGGCAGCGGAATGTACTAGATATAGACCACATCCACTATGCTGCAATGGATGGCTACGTTTGCTTCAATATCTACAAGGGTTGGATGAAGAGCAACAGCCAAGTGTGCGGTTCAAGCAAAGAAGTATCGGCCAAGAGGAACAGGGACAAGGACGAAGTCGAGGACGTGGACGAGGACTCCGAGTAAGGTGGCAGTGTCGTTGCTGATGGTGGTTCTAATGCAGTGTCTACCGGAATAGTTGCAAAGTTTAATTTCAGGTGTGCTTAGTTTAATTTGAGGGGTGTGTTGTGCTGAGCCCCCAGCAGAACTATGTTATGTTTCTTCTCGTTACTTTAACTCTTCAGTACGTACATACTAGTATTTCTTACATTTCATCTTTTAGTTGGTATAGTACTACCACTCGTTTCTTCACATTATATATGTACAATATATATGGCCAACATCATATAGCCAGCAGTTTAGTTGTCAAAGAATTTCAGGGTGCTTAGTTTTGTCAAAGAATTCCAGGATGCTTAGAGGGTGCTTGGATCCAAGGGAGTCATTTTAGTCTGACTAAAAATAGTCTCTTTAAGAGGCTAAAGTTCCAAGCACCCCTGACTAAAGAGGGGCTAAAACTAGTCTTGAGACAAAAAAAATTTAGTCAGGGGTACCCCTACTAAAATGTGGATTAGTCCTCTCTCTACTCATTTAACTCCTCTCCTTTAACACGGGCGATTTCTGGATTGGAGGGTTTGGAGGATAATAAATGCTCATTAACTTGATTTTAGCCTTTTTAGTATTTGGATCCACGCATGGGTGAGGCTAGCATGTTTTAGCCCCACTACTTTTAGTCATGGGACTAAAACGTATCCAAACACCCTCTTAGTTTTATTTGAGGGGTGGGTTGTGCTGGACACCATTATTGTGACTAGCCTTTTTAATAGTACTATATGCATAATTTGGCGACGAGCGCTCTCTATATGTACCACCTTTTTTTTAATTTCAAGTTTTGCTCCATGGCGCAATCCATCGATACTACTACTGTACAAAAGTATACATTTTTTAAAAGGTTAGAGGGCGGGGCAGTCTAGCTTGGTCGGTTTCACGAGAGGCAAGGGCCTTTGTGATTTGACGGCTCATTACTGCTAGAAGGCGGGGCCTTGTGATTTGACTGCTCGTATAAATGCACCGACGACCTGATCGAGGAGGAGCAAAGAACCGTGCGGTATACTCAAGTTTTCCACTGGAGTAGTACTGCGACGGAGGAGCACGAAACACGGCAGCCCAGTGCCATATGGTGATAAAAATGATCTAATTTTCTAGTCATCTCATTGTTAGCATTGTTCTATTCATTCCCTCAAAAAAACATTGTTCTATTCATGCCTCGCAGAGAACGTGACACGTGCGGCGATACACCCGAAGCAAAAGATGAAACACAGGAGCAAAAGAAGAAGGAAGATTATCACCCCAAATGATCTAATTCGCCACGGAGTCGTAACTGCTTCTTCATCCCCTCCACGACCTCCATCTCCTAGCGCGTCTCCTCCGCCATCTTCATCATTGTGTCCATGATGCGGCATTTCTCGACGCGAGCCTTCATCATCTGTTCCACGGCCATATTACGTGGTTTACAATCCTACGAATCAAACAACCAAGATAGGAAAAATTCCTAATGATTAGAATCCTCCAAAATTCCTTTGAGAATCCTTTGAATCAAAGAAGCCCTTAATCTATTTTATGATTCATGGAATTGTGCGTTTAAAAGCATAAAGTAAAAACAAATAATGGCAATTCAACTAGAAAAAAGTTTGGGCAGTTATGATACGGAAGATTCTAGAACAAAAGAGAACCACTGTTGTTTTGAGGTTTGTGCATTATGCTTAAGTTCAACCATGGAGTCTGCTAGATTGTACATGTGGCAAAATCCGGTGGGGGCCTAGAATATGGTGCGAGGGGCCGAGTGGAGGGAGACTATGAAGGAATGCACAAGTGCGAGATTGATATTTAGAGAGAGAGGGCGAACACGTAAGCTGATGCGCGCAGTGGCGGAGCCATGAAAAATAAATGAGCTAGGGGGCCAAGCATTGCTAATCCTTTATGAGGAGGGTCAATTCATGAACTTAAACCATTTTTAGCAGCAATTTTCTAATGATCACATTCATATTAGCCTTGATATATAGTGATGTTAGGGGGGAGGCGGCAGGGCCCTTACTGCCCCCTGTCTTCGCCATTGTGCACGCGTCTGAGAGATGAAGTGGAAGGCATGGATGATGAGAGGGGGACGTTGGATACATAATTAATGTGGGTGTATTAGCTATATATGTTAATCCTATATAGAGAGGTATAGATTGATCGATGTGGACGTGGGAAAGAGGGTGAGACCTCACTGGATATATCGATTGATCGGTTTGTGTGGAAAACTATGAAAGACCTAGCTATATACACACATACATAGAGGAACATCGATCGTTGCGCATGCACGCGTGAGAGATAAAGAATGCCCGATATGATGAAGAGGGGGATGTGTATTGGTGTGTGCCTTCATGGGAGACCGACCTGAAGAAAAAGATTGCATGTGTGCGATGGATAATGCCGACTGGTAGTGTGTGTGCATGCATGCACGAGAGAAGGTTAGTGGTTCAATTATAAAGAGAAGACTACTGTGTGGGTGTAAAAGAATAGCTGAATAGGTGAGTTCACAATCAATGTAAAGTTGAATTCAAATATTTGAATAAGAGATCCTGATGTTTGAAACCCATGCATGCATGAATATAACGGAGATCTGCGCGGTGTGGTTTGGAAACGATCATGTTGTAATGTATACACATTGAACAAGGTCAGACTGATTTGAATTTGAGATACCGATGGCAGACATCATTTGGCCACGTCGCATCCGTGCATGGACACACTATTCTAATTGGAGATGATGGGCGGCTTTTGCATCACATATCTATATCTATACCCCTATATATATTATATATTTTTTATATTGTGTGCGGGTAACTTTAACTTTGAAAGATGGTCGTTGGATGAGGCGAATCCGATGGTCCAAAGATGGCAAATTTGAGCACTACTGGCCGTTGGATATCATCTAGATTCCACCAGATTTCGCCACATGTATAATCTAGAAGACTCCATGGTTGAACTTAAGCATAATGCACAAACATCAAAACACAAGCACTTCTTATTTGTTCTAGAATCTTCCGTATCAGAATTGCCCAAATGTTTTTCTACATGATTTGCCATTATTTGTTTTTACTTTATGTCTTATGACGCACAATTACATGAATCTTAAAATAGATTAGCTTTCTTATAAAAACTAGATGATTTTGAATGAAATGAACTATAAGAATTAAACGAACATCTACATCATGCATATATGACTCAAATCTTGCATGCTATAATGTGGTATTTATTCATAATTTGGTTGCCAAATCTCATGCATGCGATGCACGTGTACCTTACTCTAGTCTATATGGTATTTGTGTGTGTTGTGCGTGTTGAGGTGCAAATTGTCTTTTTTTGGGTACACGTTAAGCTTGTTCTTCCGAAATTTCAAGCCGCACCTTGTTATGCCGAAAATTCAAGCTAGCGTCTCTGTCTATCGTGCTGGGAAACTCCCGCCTCTTCAACCCGTGCCTTGTTAGCCTGAAATAGTAAAGATATATCTTTGTCTTGTTGTGCTCCGACAACTCCCTCCATCTCAACTCGTGCCTTGCTATTCCGAAATTACAACGCGTGCGAAAACTCCCACCTCATGTGAAATCCCGACACGCAAAATGCCCGTGGTACCCCTGAACCGAAAGAACCTCCTCAAATCGGTGGGGGTACTTTCGTAACTTACCCCACATTTCGGACAAGCGCGTCTCTAAGCCATGGTTCCCCACTGCTATCCCATCCGCCCACCCATTCGTACACCGGAGGCCGCGAAAACCCGCGACGAAACCTCGCACCCTGCTCCGTCCGCCACCCAGCCGGAGCCTCTTCCCCGACGACGTCGTCCACAGCAACACCTCGATATCCCTCATCCACCGTACCAGATGAGGATCTGTCGTCGATCTCATCATCCCGCCGGTTCAGCCACACCATCCTCCACCTCCAAGGAGCTGCCCCGACGTTTCCCTCGTCTTTCGCGCCACCTCCATTCCCACACCGCCATCTTCACCTGCACCACCGGAAGAGCAACATCATCACCGTTTCCTCAGATGAAGCTGCGGCCTAATCGGCGCCACCAAAGAGGTTGTACACTAATCGCTGTATTTTCTTCTTGATTCGATCTCACGGTGCTGCCGCCGCTCGGTCCCGAGCCGACACGGCGCGGCTCCATCCACGACGGCGTCGCCGGCCACTTCCTCTATGGAATCGCTCCCTCGGCAGCGACATCCACATCAGTAGGACCTGCTGCTTTAGCTCTCGCTCGCGCTGCTTCTCTGCTCTTGCTCTCGATCCCCTGCCTGGTCTGCTCTTGCTATTGCTCTTGCTCGCGCTGCTGCTCTCGCTCTTTCTCTTGCTTGCGATGCTGCTCTGATTTAGCTACACTTCACTCTGATGCCGCCGGGGTGAAGGAAGAACCAGCCGCAGCGGGGAGGGGGCTCGCCGGAGAGGTACCCCACTATCTATCTTAGGGTTCAGGATGGGGGCGGTGGTCGCCGACGGTGGCGGGGCATTGGTGGGGCGGTGGCGTGGGGATCGCTGGAGAAAAAGCTCGGCATGGGGGGCCTAGAGGGATGGCCGGGGCGGTGGCGGACCGGCGGGGGGGGGGGGATTTTGGGGGGGCGCGGGCGGCGGGGGGCTGCTATTTGGCCGGCTCAGGGGGTGGAGGTTGAAGATGAACCGCAGGCCCTTGATTTCGTATCCAATGGCTGCAAAATCGACTGACCAGAGATGAAAAGGTCAGTCGACGGATGTGTAGCCTCACCTTGCTAGTGCGTTCAGTTTCGACAGCAAAATTCAGTTTCGACAGCAAAATTCAGTTTCGACAGTTAAGTTCAGTTTCGACAGTTAAATTCAGTTTCGACAGTTAAGTTTAGAGATGAGCGGCTGATGTATTTTACATCATGTATTGGAGATGCTATTAGAATTCCACTCAGGTTAACGTTGTTCATTGTCTCCTTTCCTGCTTCAGCCTCGGCATCGTACAACTCACCGGAGCTGCTCCAACGATGAAACCCTCTATCACAGCGGTGCAGTACCTCAGGATCCATCTCCAGACGCCTAAGATCTTCTTCCCCTCCTCCGACAGCCAAGTTAGCCGGTGCAGTACCTCAGGCTCCATCTCCAGACGCCTAAGATCTTTTTTACTCTACATGTTATATATATTGTCCATTGAGCACTCGTAGTAACGGGAAATATGATTATTTTATCCTACTATATGACAAGCAGTGAGGTACCAGGAAACTTAGCTATCCGTGATGGACTCTCTTGAACACCATCATTATTTATCTCTGCGTGTTTGAGCTGTGCATTTGTCGATGGGCCTGGGAGTTGAGCTAGTATGGCAGTGGCCTGGGTCCAAAATAATAGAAGTAGCACAAAAACATTTTTTTAGTGTAGGATTTTCCTTGCTCAAGCCTGCCTACTAGAATCGCCAGTGCTTTAAAGGAAAAGTGAATGAAAAACATCGGAATTGGAGAGTTTCCTATGGTACTACTTTTCATGAATTTGGTGCAAAGGAATGGAGTAAAGGAAAACTGTAGGATTTGTTCCTTTAGTGTCTCCTTGAAAGAAAAACTGTAGGAATTCTAATTTCCACTTCTCCTCCTTTTCATATTCCTATTCATCAAGCACAAGACTAAGAGATAGTAGCATAATAGCATTATAACCGTACATTTTCTTGTGGTTTGACTTAATCTCACCATGCTTTTTTGCATCATGTGATCTTTCAATTGTTGTGAATCAAACACCCAGATTGGCAGAAATCCTGTGTTTTTAAATTCTCTGTTTTGCACGTGCATTCCTATCCTATTCCTGTCTATTTCCTATCCATTCATTGTTAGAATCCTCAAATTCAAACAAGCCCTTACTCAATTACTTCTATTACAGATATGTGTCAAAGAAAACCTTATGTGGTTTGTCCTGCTCCTGCGGCGCTGTGTTCCACCCCAGCTCAACTGCTCCAATGATGGAAGGGTTCACCACACCAGGGATCCGCTCTCCAGAATGTCGTTCGCCGCCTCAGATCTTCTTCCCCGCCGCCGGCAGCCACGGCAACTGCATTACCATCATCAACTGAGCAGATGACCTTGAGGACTACACGGGTCCGCAAGAGAGGTCGCAGTCTTTCGTGTCTGCTTACGTTATGCGTCGCTTAATATGATGACATGCTACATTATCGTCGTGTTCACCTATTAGACTCCGAGTCAGGTCCAAAGTAATGCTGAAACTTGTGTTTTTAAATGGTTGTGGGGTACATATTGGGGCAACAATCAGTACTATCTGTCTACTATCTGGTTAATCTCCGGTGTCTAATATGAGTTTCATGTTGGGTGCAACCAAACATTAAAGGATCCATTATCTGTATTTTTTAACTAAAGCTATTATCTGCCTGCTATCATTGGTTTTGGGCCTATCCACAGTTTGCTACCATCACTCTGGATTTGTGCATGCACTCCTTACATAATCTCACTATGTTTTATTCCTATGCATGCCAGTTATTGTACACAGTGGAACTAATCATGTAGAGCAAAAGAGACGAGCCTTGCGTGGCAATAAAATTTCATGCAGACGTCGTTCCATGGTGGGCGCAAAGGCAGCCCCCCTCCACCCATTTCAGATCATAATCAAGAGGAAGATAACTATTATGAGGGGGATTCAGAAGGAGAAGACAACTCCTATTTACCCCATGAGGTCTTCGCTCTAACTTGGCATGCTGATGTTGGTAATATCATGCATATGGTGCCTTGCATTGCTTACTGTATACATTAAACATGTCATCTGCTTAGTTTACACATGCTTTGTGTCAATGCCATCTGTTTAGTTTCTTTATCGTATATGTGAATCATGCAATGCCATCTTGTCTAGCCAGGCATCATATATGTGAATTTTGCAATGCCACCCTGGTTAGCCAGTCATCTTATATGTGAATTATATCATGCCATCATTTTTTTATTACGTGTTAAATTTGTCAACAATTTTAGTACATTCAATTACTCTTCCTGTGCATCAGCCATTTGGCACGGTCATGGAAAAATCTGGAGTGGAAACAAGGTCTTTAGAGCAGACAATGCTATCTGACGAAGCGCATGTCTTGCTGGTTACCGATAGCTCCTCAGAGGAGGATTCAGAGACAGATGACCAGTCATATCCCCCCCCCCCCGAGGTGCATGCCCTAACTTGGCAGGGTTATGTTGCTCATATCGTGCGTATGGTATCTTGCATTGCTATGTCATTTGCTTAGTTTAGACATGCTTTGTGTGAATGCCACCTGTTTAGTGTCTAATTACCATATATGTGAATTATGCAATGCCATCTTGTTACAAGACATTATATATGTGAATTATGCAATGTTATCTTGTTGCAAGGCATTATGTATGTGAATTATGCAATGCCATGATGTTTAGGCAAGCGTCATATATGTGAATTATATCATGCCGTCCTTTTTTGTATTTCTCATTGCTTTTGTCGACAATGTTTGTATATTCAACTGCTCTTCCTGTGCATCAGCCATTTGAATTGGTGATGGAGAAATCTGGAGTGAAAACAAGGTCTTCAGAGCAGACAATGCTACCTGCTGAAGCAGATATCTTGCTGGTTACAGATAGCTCTTCAGAGGAGGATTCAGAGGCAGATGACTAGTCCTATTATCCCCCTGAGGTGTATGCTCAAACTTGGCAGGGTTATATTACTCATATAATGCATATGTTGTATTGCAATGCTTAGTTTTTACATCATATACACAATATTGAATGCCATCTCCTTAGTTGACACATCATATATGTGATTGCCCTCTGCTCACTTCCTTAGTATATAAATCATATATTTGAATTATGTCATGCCATGATGTTTACCTAGACAGCATGTATCTGAATTATGGCATGCCAACCCATTTTCTAAAGACATAATATAGTTATATCATCTCATCATGTTTACATAGTCATCATATTTAAATTATGTCATTCTATCCATGAATTATATCATGCCATCATGTTTCCATCGACGGCATGTTTGTGATTTATAGCATGCCAACCACTTTAATAGACACATTGTATAGTTATATCATGTCATCCTGTTTACATAGTTGTCATATTTTGAAGTATGTCATTCTATCCTATTTAGTTAGACATCATACATGTGAAATTGTGTCATGCTATCCTGTTTAATTAGCCATCATATATGTGAAATTATGTCCTGCTATTCTGTTTGCTTAGACAAGATAAATGTGAATTATTTCATGCCCTGTTTTCTTCCCTACTATCCATTGCACCTGTCTATCTTACAATGTATGTACATTCAATTACTTTTCTTGTTTATCAGCCATTTCAATTGGAGGGAGTGATGGCAGTATCTGTGGGAGTAAAAACACGATCTTCAGAAAAGATCGTGCTACCTATTGATGCAGATAGAACCACGGTTGTACTTTCCCAAGAACCAGCCCCACCACACATAACCCACACTCATGCAGATTGTACCCCTACCCAGTTGGACAGAGAACCAGCTACACCCCTTGTAACCCCAACCCCAGCAGATAGACACCCGGTTCCCATTGACACAGCACCGTCTCCACCACAGAGCACCCAAACACGAGCAGTTAGTAAGGCAACTGCAGTGCCCAAATCACGAGGACCACCACTCCGAACCCGAAGTCAACGCTTAAATCAGAAGAAGAATTGTTCTCAGGTCAGGTTCCGTAGCTATGGTTCATACTACTTTGCTCTTGCATCACTGTATTTACTGATACCAACTAATTTCAAATTTGAAGGATACAATTGAAACTCCAATGGCGCAATAGGTATGTTTAAACCTGTTTCTTCAACGTTTTTGGCTGTTTGCTGTTGTAACTTGCTCTATGTTGATTTCAATTTCAATTGAATAAATAGTTATGTCCTCATGCCATGCACATTACAAGTGTTGTTATTGTTGTGTAGTTTCCACACTTATATTCTGTCTATGCTGCTTTGTCTTAAATAGATATGATTCGAACTGTATCTATCTTGATTTGGCAACATAAACTAGAATGAGTTTCATATATATAGACCATACGATGACCATACTACATAGATATATGTTTGTTTCATGTTGTTATCCTGTCCACCTTACTACTGAACTGGTTTACCAAAATGAGTTTCATATACTACATTGTAAACCTGAGATGTGTTTGTTTGTTTCTCTTTTAGAACGCGGATAAAATATTGGAGAAGAGTACCCTGTTATGTAATGGTAAAGGAAGTAATGCAGATAAGGTTCAAGATAGTGAGACATCACTGTTGGTCTCCAAGAAAGCTGATAAAAACTATATTGAAGACACTGAGACAACCCCAAAGTCCTGTCTTGATGTAGTGTTCGAGTTACTGGCTACCACTGCTGGCACCAGCTCTTCGAACTCATTGCCTGAATCAGTTCGGCTTCTTGAGTCTCAACTTCAAGTTGAAAGACATCGATCAGATGTTATGCGACAGGAAGCCGAAGGACTGAGGAAGTCCCTGCAGAATTCAGATGCATACTTTCTAGTGCAACAGCAAGCATTGGAGGACTTAAGCGCCAAACAAGAGAAACTTAATAAGCTTGCTAAGCATCTTGCCAGCATTATGGGTACCCAGGATATTGTTTCTTGAGCTCTTCTGAAGTGGTTTCAATTCTGGACTTGTTTTGCTGCGGCTTTTATATGCCGATGTGTTCCCTATATTTGTACTGGTGGCGAACTTTGATGCCCAGTGGATGTAATATGTGTAATAGCCGTGATAGCCTAGTGTAAGTTGCTTGCTTATTTATTTCCTTGCTGTCTTGTTTATTTGTTTGCTTGTAGTCAGTGCAGTTCTTTTTCTGTGGTTTGCTAGTGGCTGCAATAACCTATTTTTTAAAACTAGGCCACAATAACCATGGGCTAATATTTACTGTAGTGACACCGGGCCTCCTACGGGCCGTAGAAACAGTGGGCCTTCTATGGGCTATAGAAACAATGGGCCTTCTATGGGCCGTATCATCAATGGGCCTTCTACGGGTCGTATCATCAATGGGCCTTATACGGGTCGTATGATCGATTGGCCAAACATGGGCCAAACAGACCGCATTCTGGCCGTAAACGGGCTAGAGTTGGAATCGTCCGTTCATGGGCCGACCATAACGGGCCATAGTTAATAGGCCGTATTTGATGACGCTATGAAAACGGCCCAACGTATTAACGGGCCACAAACGGGCCGACTGTAACCACGGGCTGAATTTGGCCCACAAGCAGAAAATGACAGTAACGGGCCGTAAGTAAACGAATGCTGGAAATGAGCCCAAGAATAAATGGGCTCTGAGAAGGCCGAAAGATAACATGGGCTGGAGACGGCCCAACGGAATAACGGGCCGTTAATGGGTATAAAGTGATACACTGTTCATTACGGGCCAGTTTCACCATGGGCCGTTAATGGGTGTAAAGTGATACACTGTTCATTACGGGCCAGTTTCAGCACGGGCTGCTAATGGGCCAAGAGTTACAAAGGGCCTCATATGGGCCAAAAGATGTCATGGGCTATACATGGGCCAGAAGTGAAAACGGGCTGGAATCATATTGGACGGCCCAGATGACGCTACTGGGCCTAATTCGGAAAGGGCGTAACGGGCCTTGGGTTAGAAGGCTGTAAATGGGCTATATGCGAACAGGTCGTTAACAGGCTTTCCATGGGCCGGCCCGCCAGCTTTTGACCAAGTCAAATGGGCCGACCTTTTCACAGGAATGGTCCACTGTTGGGTCGTGCCACATGTCGACGTATCATAGGCGCCTTCTGTCCAGTGAGTGGATGACATCTGTCCCAACGATGAGCCGGCACGTGTTTCCTCTAGCCAATGATGATTTTACACGTGGAAAATCCCCATTGGTCGGGCTGTTAACGGGTTATCCGATCCAAAACCCGACCAGATAGTTTAATGGTGTTCCGTTACGGTGGCTGCCACGTGTCGGTCAACCCTTGACGAAAGCACTTCTGTGACGCGCGATTTATCGTCATGGAAGTGGACACTTCCGTGATGATAATTTTGGTAATGTCATGGAACACTTCTACGACAGCACAGGTATGACTATCTTGATTCTGTCATAAATTTGTCATGGATGTACATGCATGACAAAAAAGCGACCTACTGTGACAAACACGTATCATCACGGAAGTGTATTTTTTTGTAGTGCCAGGAGCCAGAGGATCCCGAGGATGATTCTACGTGGAGTTCGACTTCGAGGAGTAGTCAGGAGGATCCCAGGCAGGAGGCCTGCGTCTCTTTCGATATGTATCCCAATTTGTGCTAGCCTTCTTAAGGCAAACTTGTTTAACTTATGTCTGTGTTCAGATATTGTTGCTTCCGCTGACTCGTCTATGATCAAGCTCTTGTATTCGAGCCCTCGAGGCCCCTGACTTGTAATTATAAAGCTTGTATAATTTTAATTTGTGTCTAGAGTTGTGTTGTGATATCTTCCCGTGAGTTCCTGATCTTGGTCGTACACATTTGTGTGCATGATTAGTGTACGGTCAAATCGGGGGCGTCACAGGGGGCACCACATAGACACACAAGTTGATCATGGATCTCTTAGCCGTGTGCGGTGCCCCCCTCCACCATAATCCACCTCGGTCATATTGTGTAACGCCCTGAGACCGATGTGCCAGGTGTCCTCCAGTTATTCGCTGTTGTTGCCTTGTCATTTCTTGCGTGTCATGCATTGCATATCATGTCATCATGTGCATTTCTTTTGCATACCTATTTGTCTCATGCATCCGAGCATTTTCCCGTTGTCCGTTTCGCATTCCGGCGCCCCTATGTCACCCGTTGTCCCTTTCTACCTCTTTTCGTGTGCGGGTGTTAAACATTTCCGGATTGGACCGAGACTTGTCATGCGGCCTTGGTTTACTACCGGTAGACTGCCTGTCAAGTTTCATGCCATTTGGACTTCGTTTGATACTCCAACGGTTAACCGAGGGACCGAAAAGGCCTCGTGTGTGTTGCAGCCCAACACCTTTCCAAAGTGGCCCAAAACCCACCTAATACCCATCCATCATCTAGAGCTTTCGATCACGATCGCGTGGCCGCAAACCGCACCTCATTTGGAGCTTCCTAGCTCCCTCTACCTCTATAAATAGGCCTCCTCCCCGAAATTCCGGGTCTCCTCCACCCCTAACCCTAAATTTTCCCTCCGCGCCGCGCCGGACATGTCTGACTCCGGCCGGACGCATCGCCGCCGCCAATCGCGTGCCGCCACCTGTCCCACCCTCTGCACCCCGCCGCCAGGCCCGCCGGGCCCAGCCGCGGCCCTCCCGGCCAGGTCGGTCGCCGCCGCCCGCCCGCGACCGCGGCTCGCCCGCCTCCCTGCCGCGCCCGCCTCGCGCCGCCGGCCGCCCGTCGTCGCTCGCCGCCGCCATCTCCGCCGCCGTGCCCGCGCCGCCTCCCGCTCCCTGTCGTGCCGCCCCGCGTCGGAGAGCGCCGCCCGAGCCGCCCCGGCTCCGCCACCGCGCCGGCGCCGCCAACCACCGTAGCCGCCCGCTCCGGCCCCGCAGAGGACTCCGGCGACCCGTCCTCCTTCTTCCCCGAGCACTGTTCCGGCGATCTTCTCCAAATTCCGGCGAGATCTCGATCATCCTCGATCCACGTGCAAACCCTAGATCCAGATCTGGAGAGGTTGACTTTTTGCCCTGTCTCAGTTATTTTTTTGTAATATTCATCATGCCATAACTCTGCATCCGTAGCTTCGATTCGTGCGTTTAGCATATCAAAATGTTCGTCTCGACGAGTACATCATTGCATCTCATTGCATCATTTTCATTTGAGCTCATCTTGATGCCCAAAATGCTGTTGGAAGAGGGCTATGTGGTGAATTTGTCATATCTGTTTCAGCAAATGGCATTTTGTCATTTTTGCCATGATTAATGTGTGCATGCTATGATCCTGAGCTTTACATGTGTTTTGTTATATGCCATGCCATCTTTACAGTGGTGCTTGCCATGTATTTTTGTGATATTTTTGGTGACTAGCACAAGCTTGCAAAGTAGCGTAATCGGTAATGCTGATTTCATTTGCACTTTTGCCATGCTTGTTTGAACCTGTTAATGAGTGAATTAGCCGTAGCTCAGTGTTCATCTTTTGTTAAGCATCTTGAGTGGATCCCTGCCATGTACTTTGTTGTCATGCTTGAGTGCTGTAGCATATTTTTCTTGTTGCATTTAGATGGTTACTTGCTGTTTATCGTAGACCGGTGCCATATTTGTTTTGCTTGCCATTTCCAAACCGTGCATCCGATTTCGGTGATCTTTATATCGATTTCAACCGAAATCACCTCACCTTTCCAGTGGAACTCTTGGATTTCCAAGTTGAGGCCAGGTTCAATCATTATTTTCCAAATCATGCATATGCATCACATACCGCATCCCGCATATCATACCATGTTCATGTGTTGGTTGTTTATGTCGCAAGTGAAGTAATCTTCACACAACCGGCAGACGGCCCGTCCCAAGCTTGAAGTATCTGAAAGTGCCTGCAGCGCGGCTTCCTTATTTTGCTTTATCCAATCATGTCTTCTTTGTTGAATTGGAACATCCTATGCTGGAATGTACGTGGCTTAAACTCTGAACCTAAACTTTTGGCGCTATCTAATGCTATCGCTTCTAGTGGTTGTGCTATAATTTGTCTGCAAGAAACAAAAAAAACCACCATTGATAATATGTTCATTAAGTCTTGCTGCCCGAAGAGATTTGACAAATTCGCTTACATACCCTCGCATGGTGCCTCGGGAGGGATCGTCACAATTTGGAATAGTGCCATTTTTACTGGCTCTGTGATTTTGGAAGAAGACTTTGCTTTGGCCATTAAGTTTCGTTCCACACAGTCTTCCCAGGAATGGACACTGGTGAATATCTATGGACCCTGTCAAGGGGATTGTAGAGTGACCTACACAAACTGGCTCCAAAATCTTAATATACCAACTAATGATGATTGGCTCTTATTGGGAGACTTTAATTACATACGAGGCCCCGACAACAGAAACAAACCTGGAGGTAATCTGAATGACATGATTGCTTTCAACGACATCATACGATCTAATCAGTTAATTGAACTGCCAATCAAGGGCAGGGCCTACACATGGAGCAATATGCAGCTTGATCCATTACTCGAACAGCTCGACTGGTTTCTCACTTCCAACAATTGGACATCTTCATACCCCAACACCATAGTTGTGCCCTTGGGAAAACCAGTTTTAGATCATATCCCGTGTGTGGTGAAAATTGAAACATCCATTCCACACAGTAAAAAATTTAGGTTCGAATCTTATTGGACTGAACATCCTGGTTTTTGTGAGCTGTTCCAATCGGTCTGGTCAAGAACTTCCAAGAATACCTCAAATGCAGCCACTTTGTTAGCCAGAAAATTCAAAGCACTAAGATATGAGTTGAAGCGGTGGAGCAAATGAATCTCTAAATTGACAGTGGCGATTGATAACTCCAATCTGGCATTGGCCAATCTGGATGCTCTTGAAAACATTAGAGCCCTCTCCACACCAGAGCAAAACTTCAGGAAAATCCTGAAAAGGCACCTCCTTCGGCTATTGAGCTATCAACGACAATATTGGCAAAAGAGATGCACTATCCGTTGGATCAAATTTGGTGACGAAGACCCTAAATTTCTGAAAGCTCTGGCTTCTAAGAGGTACAAACGGAACACAATACCAATACTCAAACTCTCAGACGGATCGGTCGTTGATGACCACGCGGGCAAAGAGGCAGTCATATATCAAACATTTAAAGAGCGGTTGGGAAAATTAGGCGAATTCTAAATGAAAATCAACCTCCCTGACATCATCAAGAAAGTTGAGGGACTGGATCTACTTACCATTCCCTTCACCAAGGAGGAGATAGATGTGATCATCAAAGAAATGTCGGCCGACCGAGCCCCAGGACCGGATCGTTTTTCTGGTATCTTTATCAAAAAATGATGGCATATTATTAAGAATGACTTCTATGAGCTATGCAACCAGTTCTATGAGGGGAACCTAAATCTCGAAAGCATTAATGAGGGGTTTATTACACTCATTCCTAAGATTCGCTCCCCAGAGACCGTCTCTGACTTTAGACCAATCACTTTGTTGAAATTGTTGTCTTAAGATTCTCACAAAACTTCTTGCCAACCGACTACAAAAGCTCATACTTAAAATCGTTCATCGAAATCAATATGGATTCCTGAAAGGCCGATCACTACAGGACTGTTTAGCCTGGGCGTTCGAATATATCCATCAGTGTCAAACCTCCAAGGAAAAGATCATTCTCCTAAAACTGGATTTCGCCAAGGCCTTTGACACGATCGAACATGATGTTATGCTTATGATTATGCAGCATATGGGCTTTGATGACAGATGGCTCAATTGGGTAAAATGCATTTTCTCCTCTGGCAAGTCAGCGGTGCTTTTAAATGGTGTCCCGGGTCGCCAATTCAACTGTAAATGCGGAGTTCGCCAAGGAGACCCCTTCTCTCCATTGATTTTTGTACTGGCGGCTGACCTCTTACAAGCTGCAATTAACGATGCTTTCAGACATGGGAGAATTCAGCTACCGTTCCCCAGAGTGATCCAACACGACTACCCTGTGATACAGTACACGGATGACACGCTCATTCTTCTTCCTGCCTGCCCGTTCCAAGCCCACACGATTAAAAACATTCTCACTGACTACGCTGTCTCCATTGGGCTCAAGATAAACTTCCACAAGTCTACACTCATCCCAATCAACTGTGAGGCCGACTGCTACAATGAGCTCTCCAATATCTTTGGATGCAAAGTAGGTTCCATTCCTTTCACTTACCTAGGGTTACCTCTCGGGACAACCAAGCCCTCAGTCCAAGATTTAATGCCGCTTGTTTGCACAATGGAACGACGGATGACAGGCACCCTGGCCTTGATGTCATATGGAGCCAGGCTATCACTACTCAATACCATGATCACATCCCTAGTTATCTTTGCTCTGTGTACTGTCAGACTGCCGCCAAAGATACTTGAGCTGCTTGACAAATTGCGAAGGAAGTACCTTTGGACAAAAAAGACTGAACATGGGGACAAATGCAACTCGCTTGCGGCATGGAGCATGGTGTGTCAACCAAAACAGTGTGGGGGTCTTGGCATAATAAACCTACGCATACAAAGCGATGCCCTCCTTCTCAAATACCTGCATAAATTCTACAACAGACATGATGTGCCTTGGGTGGAGCTCGTATGGTCCACATACTACACAAACAAAACCCCCCATGCCATGGAACCATGCGGATCATTCTGGTGGCGAGATGTTCTCAAGCTCACCCCAATCTACAGAGTTATTTCAAAAGCAATTGTGCATGATGGAGCCATAGTGCTCATGTGGAAAGACCTGTGGCTTGACGCCACTCTCGAAGAAACGTACCAGCACGCCTTTTCCTTCGCAATAAATGAAGATATTTCGGTCAAAGATTTCCTGGGATGCACGTCGCTGCATGAAACGTTTCACCTCCCACTCTCAGTTCAAGCAATGCAAGAAGTCCGTGATCTACAGAAAAAGACGAGGCATGTTGGCAACATTACTGACCCGACCCCCACGATAACTGGACATATTGTTGGGGTTCAGTGCAATTTAAGGCAATCAGATATTACAAGTTCTATTTTAGAGAGGTGCATGCACATCAATCATACAATTGGCTCTGGGCATCCAGGTCAGCGGTGAAAATTAAGGTGTTTGGGTGGCTTCTTCTCTCAGACCGCTTAAACACACGTAACATGCTCAAGAGGAGACACTACAACATTGGAGACAATTACAATTGCCTTCTTTGTGACCAGCGAATTGAAGAGACTGTCGAACACATGATCTTCCAATGCCCTTTTAGCCAACATTGTTGGTCCATTCTAGGGATAACTTGGCAGCAAACTGGTTCAAGGCTTCGGTGGATCAGCATGGCAGCTCATGATTGGAACAATCCCATGTTCATGGATGTCTTCCTTCACGCGGCTTGGAGCATTTGGAAAGAGAGGAATAACAAACATTTCAGAAGCATCACCCCAACTATTCTCTCTTGGCTCGAACGTTTCAAACATGATTTTAGCCTGCTCCAACATAGAACCAGAGAAGATGTGAGAGACTTTATTCTCTCCTTTGTAAATAGCTTAGAACCCCCTTGACTGCATATCCATAAAAAATGTAGCGGCCCCAACCTCCACAAGTGGAGGTCAGGCACCATGTAAATCCTCCTTGTACATTGTATCCTTCTTTTGAGTAATACAAACACAGTGGGAGCCTCTCCCACTGTCTAATTCCTCAAAAAAAATCTTCACACAACCCATGTAATACATAAGGGAAAAAGATACATAGTTGGCTTACAATCACCACTTCACACAATTACATGAATAAAGCATTACATCATCCAAATACAATCAAGCCCCGACTACAGAACCCAAAATAAAAGAAGACTACCCCAAAAGCGACATGGTCCCCGATCGACCCCAACTGGGCCCCACTACTGATCAACTAGAACGAAACAACACAAAGGACAAGATCTTCATCGAGCTCCTCCTTGAGCTTGGTTGCGTCATCTGGATGGTTCAACGGCACCTGCAAGCTGGTTTAGGAAGTATCTGTGAGTCACGGGGACTCAGCAATATCACACCCTCGCGATCAAGACTATTTAAGCTTATAGGTAGGGTAAAAGGTATGAGGTGGAGTTGCAGCAAGTGACTAGCATATATGGTGGCTAAACATACGCAAATGAGAGCGAGAAGAGAAGGCAAAGCACGATCGTGAAACTATGATCAAGAAGTGATCCTAGAACAACCTACGTCAAGCATAACTCCAACACCGTGTTCACTTCCCGGACTCCGCCGGAAAGAGACCATCACGGTCACACACGCGGTTGATGTATTTTAATTAAGGTCAACTTCAGGTTTTCTACAACCGGACGTTGACAAATTCCCATCTGCCCATAACTGCGGGCACGGCTTTCGAAAGTTCAAATCCCTGTAGGGGTGTCCCAACTTAGCCCATCACAAGCTCTCACGGTCAACGAAGGATATTCCTTCTAGCGGGAAGACCCGATCAGGCTCGGAATCCCGATTACAAGACATTTCGACAATGGTAAAACAAGACCAGCAACATCGCCTGAATGTGCCGACAAATCCCGATAGGAGCTGCACATATCTCGTTCTCAGGGCACACTCAGATGATCTCTCCATACAACTAAAACCAAACCTCGAGTTTCCCCGAGGGGGCGCTGCATAGGGCTCTAGTTTGGACCAACACTCAGAGGAGCACTGGCCCGGGGGGGTAAAATAATGATGACCCTCAGGAGCGCGACTCCCAAGGGAAAAGAAAAGGCTAGGTGGCGAATGGTAAAACCAATGTTGGGCATTGCTGGAGGAGTTTTATTCAAGGCGAACTGTCAAGGGGTTCCCATTATAACCCAACTGCATAAGGAACGCAAAATCCGGGAACATAACACCAATATGACGGAAACTAGGGCGGCAAGAGTGGAACAAAATACCAGGCATAAGGCCGAGCCTTCCAATCTTTACCAAGTATATAGATGCATTAATTAAATAAGAGATATTGTGATATCCCAACAAAATATCCATGTTCCAACATGGAACAATCTCCAATCTTCACCTGTAACTAACAACGCTATAAAAGGGGCTGAGCAAAGCGGTAACATAGCCAAACAACGGTTTGCTAGGACAAGGTGGGTTAGAGGCTTGGCTTAACAATATGGGAGGCATGATAAGCAAGTGGTAGGTATCGCACCATAGGCATAGCAAAAGAGCGAGCATCTAGCAAGCAAAGATAGAAGTGATTTCGAGGGTATGGTCATCTTGCCTGAGATCCCGCAAGGAAGAAGAACGAGTCCATGAAGAAGACAAACAGACGTAGTCGAACGGGTCCTCACAAACGCGACGTTATCGGAACCAACCCGAAGAAGCAAACACCGGAAAGAAGCACACAACATAGTAAACAACCGACACATGAACATGGTATGATATGCGGGATGTGGTATGTGATACATATGCATGATTTGGAAAGGAATGATTGAACCTGGCCTCAACATGGAAATCCAAGAGTGCCACTAGAAAGGTGAGGTGACTTCGGTTGAAATCGATATAAAGATCACCGGAATCGGATGCACGGTTTGGAAATGGCAAGCAAAACAAATATGGCACCGGTCTGCGATAAACAGCAAGTAACCATCTAAATGCAATAAGATAAATATGCTACAGCACTTAAGCATGACAACAAAATACATGGCAGGGATCCAATCAAGATGCTTAACAAAAGATGAACACTGAGCTACGGCTAATTCACACATTAACAGGTTCAAACAAGCATGGCAAAAGTGCAAATGACAACAGGTTTCAGACTTTGTGAAATTAACACAAGTCTGGAATTTATCATCAGGAAGCAAACTTTAGAGCATGAAAAATACAAGCTACAGGAACTTAACATGGTAAGGCAAGGCATGGCATGAAATTACTCAAAGCACTTAACAAAAGTCCCTTAGTGCCCTTGAGCCAAAAGGGATCAGAACATATAATTGCAAGCATGTGAACATGGCAAAAACATAAACAAATTTCAGACTTAGTGAAAAACTGGAGCATGCAAATCAGTTAACGAGTAGGCATGTCTACGAGCTCGATGCACTCACTACAGGGCATGGCATGACAAACTAAGTATACACCCATCAAGAAGACATGGCATAGGAGCTAGACATGGCAAGAACAACAACATAGCATGCACGGATCAATAGCAACATCCTCGGCAAAATCGCTAAACAAGTTAACAATCTGCCAGGAACACTATATAGCAAAAGTAGAGCTCGATTGACTCAAGTTAGGGTGCTCCATAAATTCAAACAAAGACATGGATGGATAGAGCACCACAATTTTAACAAAACATCCTTAATGATCATCCTCAAAAGAGGCACGGATCACTAGGAAACAACATGAACATATGGCATAACAACAAAATCAGGACAAGGACTTTGTGAAATTCTAAGTCCCTGAAATCAGCATTACCGATTACGCTACTTTGCAAGCTTGTGCTAGTCACCACAAATATCACAAAAATACATGGCAAGCACCACTGTAAAGATGGCATGGCATACAACAAAACACATGTAGAGCTCAGGATCATAGTATGCACACATTAATCATGGCAAAAATGACAAAATGCCATTTGCTGAAACAGATCTGACAAATTCACCACATAGCCCTCTTCCAACAGCATTTTGGGCATCAAGATGAGCTCAAATGAAAATGATGCAATGCGATGAAATGATGTACTCATCGAGACGAACATTTTGATATGCTACACACACGAATCGGAGCTATGGATGCAGAGTTATGGCATGATGAATATTGCAAAAAAATAACTGAGACGGGGCAAAAAGTCAACCTCTCCAGATCTGGATCTAGGGTTTGCACGTGGATCGAGGACGACCGAGATCTCGCCGGAATTTTGAGAAGATCACCGGAACAGTGCTCGGGGAAGAAGGGGGAGGGGTCGCCGGAGAGGCGGAGCTCGCCGGAGTCCTCTGCGGGGCCGGAGCGGGCGGCTACGGTGGTTGGGTGGTGCCGGCGCGGTGGCGGAGCCGGGGCGGCTCGGGCGGCGCTCGCCGGCGCGGGGCGGCGCGGCAGGGAGCGGGTGGCGGGCGCGGGCACAGCGGCGGAGATGGCGGCGGCGAGCGACGACGGGCGGTCGGCGGCGCGCGGTGGCCGGCGTGAGGCGGCGCGTGGCAGGGAGGCGGGCGAGCCGCGGTCGCGGGCTGGCGGCGGCGACCGACTGGGTCGGGAGGGCCGCGGCTGGGCCCGGTGGGCCTGGCGGCGGGGCGCGGAGGGTGGGACAGGTGGCGGCACGCGATTGGCGGCGGCGATGCGTCCGACCGGAGTCGGACATGTCCGGCGCGGCGCGGAGGGAAAATTTAGGGTTAGGGGTGGAGGAGACCCGGAATTTCGGGGAGGCCTATTTATAGAGGTAGAGGGAGTTAGGAAGCTCCAAATGAGGTGCAGTTTGCGGCCACGCGATCGTGATCGAACGCTCTAGACGATGGAGGGGTATTTGGTGGGTTTTGGTCCATTTTGGAAAGGTGTTGGGCTGCAACACACATGAGGCCTTTTCGGTCCCTCGGTTAACCGTTGGAGTATCAAACGAAGTCCAAATGGCACGAAACTTGACAGGCGGTCTACCGATAGTAAACCAAGGCTGCATGACAAGTCTCGGTCCAATCCGGAAATGTTTAACACCCGCACACGAAAAGAGTTAGAAAGGGACACCGGGTGACATAGGAGCGCCGGAATGCAAAACAGACAACGGGGAAAATGCTCGGATGCATGAGACAAACACGTATGCAAAAGAAATGCACATGATGACATGATATGCAATGCATGACACGCAAGCAATGACAAGGCAACAACAGCGAATAACTGGAGGACACCTGGCACATCGGTCTCGGGGCGTTACATATTGTCATAGTGCTTAGGCGAAGCCCTGCGCCGGTAGCTTCATCATCACCATCATCACGCCGTCGTGCTGACGAAGCTCTCCCTCGACACTCAGCTGGATCAAGAGTTCATGGGACGTCACCGAGCCGAACGTGTGCAGATCGCGGAGGTGCCATACTTTCGGTACTAGGATCGGTCGAATTGTGAAGACGTATGACTACATCAACCGCGTTGTCATAACGCTTCCGCTTACGGCCTGCGAGGGTAAGTGGTCATCACTCTTCCCCTCGTTGCTATGCATCACCATGATAGATCTTACGTGTGAGTAGGATTTTTTTTGAAATTACTGCGTTCCCCTACACTTTCACCACAAGTTGATAGACTTGATTTGGACCATACTTCCGCTTCGGTGGTTGTTTGTTCTTGACAGGGGATACCACTTCCTCACCAGTGTCCTTATTGGTGCTTGAGTTTCTTGTTGCCTGCTTGCTGCTAACACCATACTTTGGCTCCCTGGAGGTATTATCACTAGTCGCCGACTTTCTGGATTCATCTAGAGCACGAAGTTTTGGGCCAAACGGGAGTTCCCCTTTCTCATCTCGGGATCCCGGTGTATAACAATATAGTTATGAATTCCCCAATCTGCCACAGGAGAAACAAAAATATGGCACTTGTTCATACTGAATATCATACATGTCTACCTTCTGTCTCCTTGCAAAATCAATTAGTATCCACCTCCTCGGAGGCTTATCCACATCAATGGTTATCCTAGCTCGCAGGAACCCTCCATTGTGATCAAATTTTACTGATTGAGCATCTTGATCCATCTGCTTAGCAATAGGATTCCACCAAGCTTCGTCCCTCAAATTACAGGGTAAATTCACAACCCTAGCCCAGATTTGTAATCGGTCAAACTTCACCATACACTCATCAAATTCTATCGACACCACGACATTCTTCCTGACATGCCATGGCGCACCACTCCATACCCAATCTCTATCTCGTTGGTTCTCAAATTCTGCCACAAACATATTGATTCCAACTCATTGGAACTGTAGTCCTCTTGGATTGCCCCATGCCGGATGAAGAGCATTGTTAATGGTCTGGATACGAAACTGGTTTCTATGGAGAACTTTACCAGCAAGGAGCCACTTCGCAGTTCCTGCTTCGACACGATCGCCGATCACCAAAGGAGTAGCCTCTTCTTTCGAGATATCAAGTTTCCCCAAGGCTTCCTCCAACTTTTTCTTGGTTGCGCGACTCGCCTGAGCGTCCTTCCCCGCCCCAGCACCCGCAGCGGCGTTGGGAGTAGCCATCAGCGGCACTGTTCCCTATTGATCGTTCGTTCCGACGAGATTCACCAGGAGGAATCTTGATCCACGTTCACACCCTAAGACTGCTCACAGTGGGGAGTAACATAGAGTAGTAACTTGTCGATGTTACTAGTCTATGTTACTACCTCCATAGTGGGTAGTAACATATGAGTGATATCATGAAAGAGTTCATTTATTAGGCTATAGACTTACCACAAACCTCTTTCTCCTTATTAATTAACTGCCACATAAGCAATCTTGTATTGAAATGTGTGATGTTACTACTTAAATTACTCCCATTGTGACTAGTCTAATCGCCGTGGCGCCGCTAGAGGTTTTTAGGCTTTGGGGGAAACTGGTCACAGCTAATAGCGAACTAGCGATTTTTTTGCTTACGGAGTCAATCGACCCTTTTCCCTTTACCTGGTTGTAGGACACCGTCGGGTTGACACATCACTGGGTCGGCGTATTCCAGTGGGTGTATATGTCGGGTCGGCCCCTTCCACCGCGGGTGGTAGTGGGGAAAGACAGAGGGTGATGTGCGCGTTTGCTACACCGGGGGCATCGGTCGTGTGACCCAATTGTCAAAACACAGGCGTCAACCATTGACTCGTTGTGTCTCGTTCAGTTAGTGACGACGCCGTGTTCCACCTCTCTCTCTCTCCCTCTCTCTTTTGTGCCCCTTTATGTCTATCTGACTATTGAATACCGCCAAGTTGGCATATTTCTGGTTGGCTTATGACAAGTGGGGTTTTGTTGGTTGAGCGTATGTTATTTTCTGTCCTGGGTGAGTCGTCATTTGACCTGCTGGGGTTCCTTCGGAGCCATCCTCCTCTTCTCTCTTTGTGTGTGTGTGTGTTGGTCCTGTCGGCGCTCCCTGGCTAAACACCCGACTGTTACACCCCGTCGGGTTGGCCTATGCCGAGGAGCCATGTGCCGATGTGTTGAGAAATAAGAGGAGTATCATTCGTCGTGATCCTCTTCTTTCTCTCCCTGCTACGGGCAGTTATTGCGGCACGCCTGGGCCACGTTGTCTGTGGATCCACGTCATTTGTTTCTTTCTCGGTTTTCATTAAATTCTTTGTTTCTTTTTGCTTCTTTGTTGTTTTCCATATCGATTATTTCATGTTCAACACATGTCTACTTTTTTCCCGTAAACAATTTACATTTGTAGTGTACACGCAAAACATTTTGTTGATACACGTCGAATTGTTTTCAAATACACGGTGTACATTTTTCTTCTTCTCAAATACAAGTTTTGAACACTTTTTTGGAAACATGGCAACATATTTCAAAAACACGGTTAATTTTTTTAACGGAAAAAAAGAATACAAAGAATATACAATTTTAGCATACATGACAAACATTTTTTATACACATTTTTCATTTTTAAAGACATAATAAACATTTTTAATATATGTTCTTTATATCTACTTTTTTTATTGTGCGTTGAACGTTTTTTGTATTCAATAGGAACCATTTTTTATATGCATTTAATATTTTTAATACAAGATCAACATTTTTCATACACATTGTATTTTTTATAAATCTTTCGTATACATGAAATTTTTTTCCATACACATTTAACATTTTCCAAATGCTTGATCAACATTTTTAGTTTCTATATTAGCATTTTTTAAATACATGATCAATATTTTTTCATGATTTCATCAAAATTCTTTGCAAATTTTCAACATATTTCAGAAATTTTAAAGATGTTCGTAAAATGAAAAAGAAAAATAAAACAAAAGTAAAATGAAAAAGGAAAAGAAAATATGAAAATTAAAACAAAGAAAAAAATTTAAAATAAAAAGTAAAATGATAAAATGAAAATAAAAATAAAAAATAAAAGAAATTATAAAAAACAAGAGAAAAATAAAACAAGTTTACGGAAGGCTCTAGAACCTTTCCAAAAGCGGTGAAAAAATCAAAATAAGAGCTGCGAACCGAGAGATAGGTCGATCACTGGTCGCCAGGATTGTCAGGCACTGTTCTAGCCAGTGCGTCCAACTTTCATTCGTGGTAAGTACTTGGAGTCGCCTTACTTGAGGCCATTTGAGCCGAGGATTTTTTGTTTGCTTATTTCTTTTCTTTTTCTTCTCCTTTTAAAAACTATTTTTCATTCTTGCTTGGATTTTGATTTGTTATTTCTTTTTTCTTTTGTTTATTTTGTTTTCTTGTTTTTTTCTTCTCCATTTTTTGTTTGGTTTTCTTTACATTTCTCCATTTTTTGTTTCGTTTTATTTTTTCGTCTCTTTTTTTTACATTTTTTTCTTATGTTTGTTTTCGTTTTCGGTCTACAATTTCGTATATGAAAAAAAAATCATAAGTGATCAACATTTTTTATACAAGTTCAACATGGTCTTAAAGCTTAGCAACATTTTTTAAATAGTTCTTCAAAATTTTAATACTTATTAAACATTTTCAAATACTCGTTCATTTAAAGTGTGCAGAAAAGTACAAAAATAAAGCAAAAACGAGAACAGAAAACAAAAACTGGCCGTGGCCTCCCGCGCGGCTGGGCGGCCCATCTGGGGCTCCCTCCGACGTGAGGATTCCCCCTCGTCTCGCGTGGCGTAAGGCGAGAAATAGGGGCGCCCCTGAACTTAAGCTCCAATAGGTTTAGCAAAACTTGGTGCGCCAGAGATCCATGCGTGACCTCCGCGTGCGTCAAGCCCACTCTACCTGCGATCGACTTTTTTTGTGTTCTCTTCTTTTTCAATTGGTTTTACTGTAGCGGCGGGTTTTGCAGTACTATCCCGTTTACTATATCCAACCGGATTTTCTTTGTTTTTTATTTTGAAATTTTGAAGAAATTATTGAACATTCTGTAGTATCCCTTGAACGTTTTCTAAGTACGTTGAACATTTTTATTAATATAGGATGAATATTTTAATATTATACGATGAACATTTTTTTATTATATGATCAACATATTTAAAAAAGATGGATATATAAGTTGAACAATTTTGGAGTAAGCATTGAACATTTTTTAATGTACGTTAAACAATTCTAGTACACATTAAACGTTTTTGCAATATATTTTGAACAAATTTAAAAAATACAGTGAACATTTGTATATTCGTTGAACAGTTGGTAATATACGGCGAGCATTTTTATAATGCATCATGACCTTTTTGTAATATACGATGTACATTTTTGTAAGACGCAATGAGGTTTGCATAATACACGAAAAATAAAACAAAAAAGGAAAAGAAACGAAAAAAGAAGACAAAAGAAAACAAGAAAAGAAATATAAAAAGGAAGAAATATTGAAGCGGCCATGGGTCGGCGCCCTTTTGCCCCCTCACGAGCGTCAAATAGGAATCACTGGTGCGCCCGTGAGAGATTAGGGAACAAGGTTAGAGCGTCTCCACTCCCGCCCCAACAGGGCCCCTTTTTATCGCCGGCTCCAAAAAATGGCTCAATGGTGCCCTCAGGAGTCTAATTTTCGCCGGTTAGGGCTGAAAGTGGCGTCGGCGGACCCAGGCCGAACCCAGCGCGTTGGGGGCCGATCGAGGGCTCTAGGGGAAAGAAAAATGGCGTCAAAACTCCCCGCGCCAGATTCCCACCCCGTGGGCCAGCCGAGTCAGCGACTAGTGTCGCTGTCCTCATCTCATCACCTCGGCTTGATTGTATTCAATGATTATAGGGGTCACAAGATTTGATCTACCTCGAGATCGTAATGGCTAAACCCTAGCTGTCTAGCCTATGAATATTCTGATAGCCTCTACGGACTAAACCCTCTGGTTTATATATACACCGGTGAGACCTAGGGTTGTACAGAGTCGGTTGTAGAGGAAGGAAACAATAGATCCGAACACAAAATTTTCCATCCACACATATAGGAGTCCTACCCGGATACGCGGGACAGTCTTATGATGTATCCTTTCAGCCCATCAGTCCGGCCCCTATTGAATAGTCCGGACACCCGAGGACCCCCTAATCCAGGACTCGCTCAGCAGCCCCTGAACCAGTCTTCGATGATGATGTGTTCGGCACGCAGATTATCTTCGGCATTGCAAGGCGGGTTCCTCCTCCTGAATATTTTAAGTCAGCTTCCTGTATAAAGAAACTGTGTCTGGCTCTGCACAATCAATACAGCGCTTAGCCATGAAGGCAAAACATCAAAACAGGAACAATATCTTCTACTAACAACTTTTTTGGCAAAGCGTCACACTTGACCCTTCAACATTTTGAACCGTTTTCACGCCTCTCGTTTCGTGTTTCGAGGCTTAGCCTCTATTGGCACGTCTTGTCATAATAGAGATCATGGCCGCTCATTACGGGATTCTCATCAATATGGTTTGGGTAACCCAACCGCGTCTTAACGCATGATCTTGTTGGGAACAGGCGAGGTTTGCGGCTTGAGGGGGGCGTTTGGTATTTTTGCTGCCTATAAGAGGGTAAAAATCCCTTCTTTTTTCCCCATGCCTTCCTCTAGCCTCCGTCTTCCCATCTTCAAGCTCCAGCGCCCAATTCCCCCCATTGCAACCCTCCCCAGCCATGGCTGGATCTGGCTCCAAGGGCAAGTGGGAGACCTCCTCCGTCACCGAGAAGGACATCAAGGAGCTCTGGAGCGCGGGCAATTTGTCCGCGGATATCACGCACAGGCTCCCTGACAAAGATCAAGGTATCCCCACTCCAGAGGCTGACGAGAGAGTCGTGTTCATTCCACATTTCCTCCGAGGGCTAGGGTTTCCCCTCCACCCCTTCGTCTGAGGCCTCAGGTTCTATTACGGGCTAGATTTTCATGATCTAGCCCCAAATTCTTTCCTCCACATATCGGCATTCATTGTCGTGTGTGAGGCTCTTCTACGCATCCCCCACACTTCGGCCTATGACTCAAGGTCTTCAATCTGAAGCCGAAGGCGTTCGATGGACAACACGTGGACTGTGGCGGGGCCATGGTGAGCAAGCTTCCCAACGTCGTCTGGCCCAAGGGGGCTTTCGTGGAGACGGTCAAGGTGTGGCAGCAGGAGTGGTTCTACATCACCGAACCCCGCGACACCAACTGGGCGACCATGCCTGATTTCAGATCCGGACCCCCCACGAGACTTACCTCATGGTCTGCAAAGGGCCTTGATTGGGGGTGTCAATTGGAGGTGTAGATGCTGCATAAACGCATCTCCAACGTGTTGGGTTCGAACACCGGACTCAGAAACGTGATTCAGGTGATGCTCTTCCGCCACATTCTTCCCTGCCAACTCCGGGCCTCCCGCATGTGGTAGTTCAGTTCGGAGGAGCCGCGGACCTTGAAGCACTTCTTCGGCATCACGCATGAAGACATATGGAAGCAGCTCTTCAAGGCCCAGAAAAGTTGGCCTATGAAGACCGAAGACATCGGACTCGACAGCGAGAACCCGACCTCACCGGTAAGCATAATATCTCCAAAGACCTATTCGGTCAGTTAACTTAGATATAATGTGCTTCCTGTCTTTCGTACAGGGTTGGAAAACAAAGGCGGAGCGGATCAACTGTCCGGCACCGCTGCCCGAAGACTGATACGTCTCCAACGTAAATATAATTTTTGATTATTACATGCTTTTATATTATCAATCTTGGATGTTTTATAATCATTTTATATCATTATTTTTGTACTTACCTATTGACATAGTGCCAAGTGTCAGTTGCTGCTTTTTGCATGTTTTTACATCGCAGAAAATCAATACCAAACGGAGTCCAAATGCCACTAAACTCTAGAGAGATTTTTTATGGACCAGAAGACACCTAATGGGCCCTGGCTGCGCCTGGGGGGGTGCTTCGAGGAGAGCACAACCCACCAGGGTGCGCCTGGCTGGTGAGTTGTGCCCACCTCGGGTGCCCCCTGGACCGTCTCTTTGCTCTATAAATACCCCAATATTCCCAAAACCCTAGGGGAGTCGACGAAATATTAATCCAGCCACCACAGAGTCCAGAACCACCAGATCCAATCTAGACACCATCTCAGATGGGGTTCACCACCTCCATTGGTGCGTCTCCGATGATGCATGAGTAGTTCTTTATAGACCTTCGGGTCCGTAGTTAGTAGCTAGATGGCTTCCTCTCTCTCTCTCGTTTGATTCTCAATACAATGGTCTCTTGGAGATATGTATGATGTAACTCTTTTCGCGGTGAGTTTGTTGGGATCTGATGAACTTTGAGTTTATGATCAGTTATATCTTTTTATATCCATGAAAGTATTTGAGTTTCTTTGATCTCTTTTATGAATGATGTCTTATAGCCTCGTATTTCTTCTCCGATATTTGGGTTTTGTTTGGCCAACTTGATCTATTAATCTTGCAATGGGAAGAGGTGCTTTGTATTGGATTCGATCTTACGGTGCTTGATCCCAGTGACAGAAGGGGAACTGACACATATGTATTGTTTCTACTAAGGATAAAACGATGGGGTCTATCTCTACATAGATAGATCTTGTCTAGATCATGTCATCGTTCTTATTGCATTACTCCGTTTCTCCATGAACTTAAATACACTAGATGCATGCTGGATAGCGGTCGATGTGTGGAGTAATAGTAGTAGATGCAGGCAGGAGTCGGTCTACTAATCTTGGACGTGATGCCTATGTAATGATCATTGCGTGGATATCGTCATGATTATTTGAAGTTCTATCAATTGCCCAACAGTAATTTGTTCACCCACTGTTTGCTATTTTTCTTGAGAGAAGCCACTATGAAACCTACAGCCCCCGGATCTCTTTCTCATATTTTTTGCCTTTGCGATCTACTTTTCCTTTGCATTTATTTTCAGATCTATTAAACCAAAAATACAAAAATACCTTGCTGCAATTTATTTTATTTGGCGTTCGATCTATCAATATTTAATACTCTCTCACGTCCGTTTGCCAATTTCTGGCACCGTTGCCCGAAAGGGATTGATAACCCCTTTTACATGTCGGGTTGTGTCGTGGAATTGTCATGGCAGATGTCCTCGTTGAAAGGACTTAGTCATGAGGCCAACACATCTATGTGGTAGCTTGAGAGGGGTTGAGCGGGACGAGAGACGCGAGGTTTTACCCAGGTTCGGCCTCTCACGGTGGAGGGAAAAGCCTACATCCTGCTTCATTGATATTGATGATGATGATCACAATTACAAGGGTGCTCTATCTCGAGAGCTATAGGCTTGTTTGCCTAACCCTAATCTGTCTAACTTGTCGAACTTGTCCCACTTGTGGTGCCCTGCCCCTCCTTATATATGTTGAAGGGGCGGGTTACATGACTAGTCCTAGTAGGACTAGGATTACTCTATTACAAGTGGAGTCCTAGTATTTCTTTCTTTGTAGGAGAATATTCCTTATGCCTTTCCTCTTAAGCCGACCTATCATCATACGAACCGGCATACTGGGCCTTGGGCCTTGTCATCCGTCTGATCCGCTTGCCGGGTTACCAATGTGTCACCAGGCCCAGCCGGGTCATCAGTGAGTGGAGAGATCCGGGCGGGTCACTTCGTGAGTCGCCAAGACCGGCCGGGTCATACTTCCGGCCGGGTTATACCACGGGGTATATCCCCGACATTAGCCCCCAGTTTAATTTGGATTTATCCATGTTAAACTGATCCTGCAAAATAGACACAAGAATAAATTTGACAGGTTGTGTTCTGAGTTAAAAATTCTTGTAAGCCGGCACCTGATCATCCTTAAGTCCTTGTCATTTCCTTCTTCTGGATAGTCCGGGTCAATAGACCAGCTTCATAATCAATTGGCTTCTCACAGAAATATATTGTAAAGAATATTTGATTCAACTCCCAATGCTTAACAAAAATATTGGTCTTGAAATACTCATCTGATTTTCAGCCGGCTTGTAGAACTTTCCAGTTTATCATTGCCAAAATATCCGGTTTGTAAATATTGATAGCACCGGGTCATAATTGTTGCCGACGCCGGGTCATAGTTATTGGTGACGCCGAGTCATGATTGTTGGTGACGTCGGGTCATGATTATTGCAGACACCGGGTCAAATATGGTTTGCTCAAAACTATGGAAGATATTTCTCCCTTATATCCATCTTACCTGTAGCCCCCAAGTCTTGAGCAGAACAAAGTGATGACTTAAGACCTGCTTTAATATAAATACTGCCACTTTGAAGAAATCCGTGTTTGTTCATCTCAGTCATTAGTAAAGACTGAATACTCCATATATGTAGCCCCCAAGTGTCGGGTTGTCATGCTTGCAGCAACCTGGGACTTTTAATTGCCTTATACTCATAAAAACTTCAACCAGTGTAGCCCCCAAGGGCCGGGTCATTATGCAATAATGAGCAGGGACTTTGTAGATATGGTCATGTAGATTTGAACAACAACGTGTAGCCCCCAAGGGCCGGCTCACTAAGATAATACTGAGCTTGGACTTTGTATATAATTCATTAACTGATAATAAAATCATATGATGTAGCCTCTATCGCAGGGCTTGAACCCATCTCCACAAGGTTAAGAGCCTTGTGCTTTTACCAACTGAGCAATAATGGACCCTTTAATGTAATGGATTTAACTTGTGTACCTTGAATTTTTAACAGGAGCAATTAGTAGCCCCCAAGGGCCGGCTCATTACAATGTGATGAGTCGGGTCTTCAATAAGGTGAGCAAAAAATGACTTTGAATTAGACCCCAAGTGCCATGGTGCATGTTGGCAGTGACATGGGACTTGCATATTTGATCTAACCTCAACTTGAATAATGTAGCCCCTAAGTGCCGGGTCGTAAGCCTGCAGCGACTCGGGACTATTCCTTCTATTCTAGAATAAACCATATCCATTGATAAAATAATAGCCATTGCACCAAAGCGACTTTGAATACCTTATCTGTTGACAAGTAAATCTGGAGTTTAAATACCCGGCGGCTCTTGACCGATGGTGATTTAATACGCCTCCATTGTAAGCCAGAATTTTTATAACCCGGTGGCTTATAGCCTTTGTGAAAATCCAGAATGGATAATCATTTTGAAGCATCAATTTTAATAAAGAGCTTGGACTTAAGCATTTATATAGGTCATAGTTCTGCAAAACCTGCACAGAGTTTAAACAACATACACCCTGGTGGCTTAACGTCAAAAGCCAGCGCGGGTAACAACCCAAACATAATATAGCCTTTATGCAAGTATGGAAAAGACTAGAATTAAGGCCATTCAAGCCTAAACATACTGTCGATTTAATGTCAAAACTAGGGCGGGTTATCAAACCTTGCATATTTATATAATCAGGAAAACATACCTGTGGAATTGGCTCATACCGCTGGCTTATATCACCGTATCCAATAAGGGCAATAATCCAATGATTGATATACGCATGATTCCAATGGCACAATTAAAAATATACCAACGGCTTAAAATCCATAGCCAGGGTCAGTTTAAACATAATCATGTATAAACAATATCATACCTGTGATATTGAATTGTACTGCCGGCTTATGATACATGTGTAGTAAGGGTGATAACTCAAAACTTAGAAGCCAAACCTTCCAAGTATTAATATTGTCATATGCTGGCGACTTAACGTCAAAAGCCAGGCCGGGTTTTATAGAAACCACATATATATGCTTCAGATATGAGCAAAAAAGTCTCAATATAAACCCAAAAGACTTCTGATTCGAAAAGCCAGAGTAATTGCTCTTTTAAAGAAAAAGCAATACATAATATAAAAATATACTGAATGGATTTCACCTGATACGTTAAGCCAGAAACTATCCACCGCGAGGTTGATGATCACCATGGTGAAGCTGAAACCAATGATGGATGAGTCGGCCACGGGATCAGATAGATGAGTCGGTCGCGGCATTATAAGCCGGTGCGGACGGGCGAGTTAATCACAGGCACGGTAAGCCGCATGGACAATCGAGTCAATCGTAGGCGTGGTCAGCCTCGCAGACGAGCAAAGTTGATGTAGACCGGGCCATAGGAGCGGCGACTTATGTATGTCCGCTTTTATGGTAGCGTGGCACGGACGAAATACCGGTGCAGAACATTGCCAATGCATGCTCCGTATAATGCCTCATTGATAATGAACAATTGTCCTGATGTTTCAGAAACCGGTGAGCCATGGCAGTGGCTTTGGCTCAGTCCTCGGCGGCTCAAGATGTCTGCAACGTCGACGGTTCAACTTTTGATGTCATCCAAATGATTTTCAAGTTGTTGAAATCCCTTTTCCAAGTCACGACGTTGGCAGCTTCAACTCCATCAGCAAAATACTGTACTTCATGGAAGTCATGAGTCGATAAATCTGGTCGTATCCAACAATGGACGTAGCAAACAAAGGATGAACTAGCACAGTAGCTTCACGTGAGTACTAGTTGAAGTTGTACTTCCGAAGAAGCAACAACAACAGCGTGGTAGATCGCTTTTGCCTTGGGTGACCCTGTATGATGATGTGGAGCAGCAGCAATATCTTCCTTGCTGCCTCAGTACTTGAAACTGCCCGATACACGGAGAAAAAGTTGCAGCAGCGGCAACTCGACTTGGGTAAGAACGGCTACATCGGAAATCTTGGTCTTGGCCATTTGGCGATTTGATGGCTCGGTCGACGGTGGCCACTTTCAAAGCGGTATGGCGGTTAAAAATTGTAGCAGAAGCAAGGCGGCTCTCAGAGACCCGTGAGATGCGAGCGCAATAACAGAGACGGGTGGCTCTCCATCAGTGATTTTGGAATAGATACACGCGAGGCAGCAGGTCGGTGAAGGCCGGCCGGGGTGAGGTCACGGTAGCAGTTGCGTGCTGGACGGTGGAAACAGAGACCAGCGACTCAACAAAGCAAGGAGCGGTCACAGGTGACTCACAAGCCGGCGAAGGCAGCTCACGGCGAAGACAGTTTGAGTCAGGACGGCTCAGTGCAATTTGACGCAGCTGGGTCGCGAGTTAACTTGAGTAGGCAGATGGCCGCGAGGTGCGGTTGGATCAGCGGAGGGTTGGAGAGGCGCTGGTACAGCGGGGCGGTCGCCGCGCGACAGTTAGAGGCGCGCCTGGTCATGGCGGCTCAGGGACACAAACAGCGGAAATTCTTGACGTCCTCAAACTCGGCAACTTGCAGCGGCGAAGGGATGTGTAACCCTAATTTCTTTTGAACCTCAGACGGGATTAGATCTGATTGCTCGTCTTCTCGACAATATAACTCCTTCCATAATGATTCTTCTTCATCCGGACAATCGCAAACTTCTTGATCCCTATGAGAGATCCCTTCAAGAACTCATCACCATCGTGCGCAGGCCCCACGGCGGGCGCCAACTGTGTGCAGGTGCTATTTACGTTGTGTTGCTTGGTTCCTAGTGGTTCGATAACTTTAGTTTCATATCTGAGGGAAATACCTACCGCTGCTGTGCTGCATCATCTCTTCCTCTTTGGGGAAATACCGACGTAGCTTCAAGCGAGATCAAAAGGAATTTCTGGCGCCGTTGCCGGGGAGGATCTTCAACATATACCAGGTTCCTAATCACAAATCTCATCTCCTCGCAATTTACATTATTTTCCATTTGCCTCTCATTTTCCTCTCCCTCACTTAACAAATTTTTTTGCCGTTTTACTCGCCCCTCTTTTTCCGTTCGCTGTTTTCTTGTCAGATCTATCCTTTGCTTGCAATCATGAGTGATTTCTGTATGGCACCAACAGATGATAGCCTAACTCCTAAGATTGGACGTACGGGTAATCTGGATGCTAAAACTTTTATCGAATGTTGTGGGAAAAGAATGTATCCAAGAATTTTTCAATTGTGTTGGGAATCTAAGTCTTGATGATGCTCCTATACTTAAAACTACTAGATCTTGTGCGGATGCTATTTTAGCACTAGTTCTGAAACTTGAAAGCAAATTTATCCGTACTCATCCTACTTTGCAAAGATTGTTTCTTGAGCTCCCCGTTATAAAGAATACTAAGGCTAAAAAGTTGTCCACTCTCGTTCTTATGAATGAGTTTGACTATATAATACGGGAAGCCAGGGAAATCCTTGATTTTTATGGTATGAATCATGAAAAACCTATGATAGATGAAATTATTTATAATAGTGACTATGCTTTAAGACATTAGGTTGGGGATAATAAAATCTTTGATGAGAATCTTAAAAAGGAAGTCCCCATTTTAGATATAATCCAACATGTTTTCAATAATGTTAATCAACATTACTCTTGGATTGTTGCGGGGAATCAAAAAAGTTATGATGAACACCAACTTAGGAACGCTAAGGTTTCTATGGATAATATGCTTTATGTTGTGTTTACAAAACCCCGTGATGAAAACACCTCTAATAAAGTTAAGAAGAAGGATGAAAAAACTTAGATCCTTGCTTTATGCCTAGCTAAGGGCGTAAAACTATAGCGCTTGTTGGGAGGCAACTCAATGAATAAAATTTATGTTTGCGTTTTGCTTCCTGTTTTTGAGTGTTAGCACAATTATGTTACTGTTATGATTGTGTTTTTTATGTTTTAATTAGTGTTTGTGCCAAGTAAAGCCTTTAAGATCTTCTTGGGTGATAGTTGTTTGATCTTGCTGAAAAAACAGAAACTTTTGCTCTCACTAAAATAATTCTCATTTTTTACCAGAGAGCGATAAAATATCCAGCCCTTTTGAAGTAGATCGATGTACTAATTGCTCAGGTCTTCCTAATTTTTCAGAATTTTTGAGTTACAAAAGTATTTGAAACACCCAGATAACTACAGACTGTTCTGATTTTGACATATTCTGTTTTCTTTGCGTTGTGTGCTGGTTTTTATGGCTCTATGGTTTTCTTTGATGAGTTTTTGCCATAGAAAAGTTGGAATACAGTAGATATAATGCAAAAAATATGAATTGCTTTGATACAACACTTATAGTAGTGATTTATTTTCTTATACTAACGGATCTCATGAAGGTTTTGTTGACTTTTGTGTGATTGAAGTTTTCAAGTTTTGGGTTATCTTACGATGGATGAAGGAATAAGGAGTATGAAGAGCCTAAGCTTGGGGATGCCCCAACATCCCCTGCTATTATCCAAAAGAGAGAAAGAAACTAAGCTTGGGGATGCCCCCGAGTGGCATCCCCTCTTTCTTCTAATGACCATCGGTATTTTACTCGAAGCTATATTTTTATCCATCACATATTATGTGTTCTGCTTGGAGCGTATTGTATGATATGAGTCTTTGCTTGTTTTATTTTGTGTTTTATGTCTTGATCCCTTGCTGGACACACCTATTTGAGAGAGAGAGAAGATTATGTCAAGACTTGTTAGAATTGTTCTCTATGCTTCACTTAAATTTTTTATGATCTATGGACTTGCTCTAGTTCTTCACTTATATCTTTTTGAGCACGATGTGCTTTAGTATTTTTGAAGAAATTCTCTCTTGCTCACTTATATTTATTTGAGAGTTAATAAAATTTATAAGAAATTCTCTCTTGCTTCACTTAAATTAATTTGAGAGAAAGAAAAAAAAATATGCTCATGATCTTCACTTATATTTGTTTGAGCTTGTCAAAAGCAACATATGAAAATTAGTTCCAAAGTTATAGATATCCGAGAAGGATATAATAAAAACTTTCATGAAGCTCATTGGAAAAATTAAACTTGATTCTTAGTAATAGTTTTGAGATATGATGATGTGATATGTGAGTTATGTTGATGAGTAATTATGCTTTAGTAAGAATATTCGTGTTAAGGTTTGTGACTCCGTATGCAAGCACGAAAGTCAACAATTATGCAATGAAATTATATCATACTTGTGGTTCATTATTCGGTGTTAATTATGCTTAATGCTCGCTTGTGAGATTATTCATTTCTTGGTTGGTCGCTTCTCAATCTTTTGCTAGCCTTAATTTTGCACTAAGTATGATCTCTGCTTGTGCATCCAAAAACCTTTAAACTAGTTTTGCCACATGAGTCCACAATATCTACCTATATGTGGTTTATTTTGTTGTTCTAAGCAAATTTGTATGTGCCATCTCTAATTTTCAAAATAAACTTCTCTTTTGTGTGTTCGTTTCGCTCGCGGAGCGGTGATGGGTGGCCAATATTTTCCATGCTAGATGTGTTATTCTCACGATGAGTGTTTATTCACTTGTCATTGCACGAGAGTAAGGCAAAGGTATTAGGGATGCCCAGTCCCGAAATGAAAAATGAATTTACTTTATGTTGTAAAATAATAAATTCCTTGGAAAGTGTTGATATATCTAGCATGGAAAGTGTTGGGAACTCGAAGTCGTTTTAGTTGGTGTGATGGATACACCTCCCAAAATGTTTTGATCTCTAACTTTTTCGCTTTGAGCTCTGGCACCTCTACAAATCCCTACTTCCCTCTGCGAAGGGCCTTTCTTTTACTTTATGAAAATTTTATTTTGAATTTGGGTCTCCATCTTTTCTTATAAAAGCACCAAGTAGGAGGCAATATGATCGTACTTGAGTATTTGGTGTAGTTAATATGCGAGTGTGTTTCATGAATGGATCAATGGTTGAGCATGATGGGCTAGGGATAACTTATTTTAGCGTTGATATTTTGAAAGACATGGTTGCTTGTTGATATGCTTGAGTATATAAGTTGATATTTTGAAAGACATGGTTGCTTGTTGATATGCTTGAGTATATAAGTTATCAAGTCAAAACATTATGGGCTGTTATTACACATTATGTCACAATACTTATGCCTTTTCTCTCTTATTTTACAAGGTTTACATGAAGAGGGAGAATGCCGGACAGCTGGAATTCTGGGCTGGAAAAGGAGCAAATATTAGAGACCTATTCTGCACAACTCCAAAAGTCCTGAAACTCCACGAAAGTCAGTTTTGGAATATATTAAAAATATTGGGCCGAAGAAAGCACCAGAGGGGGCCACCACCGTCCACGAGGGTGGGGGCGCCCTACCCCTGGCGCGCCCCTGCCTCGTGCTCGTGGGCCCCCTGGTGGCCTTCCGGTGGCCATCTTCTGCTATATGGAGTCTTTCGATGGGAAAAAATCATAAGCCATCTTCTCGGACGAAACTACGCTGCCACGAGGCGGAACCTTGGCGGAACCAATCTAGGGCTCTGGCGGAGCTGTTTTGCCGGGGAAACTTCCCTCCCGGAGGGGGAAATCATCTTCATCGTCATCACCAACGCTCCTCTCATCGGGAGAGGGCAATCTCCATCAACATCTTCATCAACACCATCTCACCTCAAAACCCTAGTTCATCTCTTGTATCCAATTCTTGTCTCCAAGTCCGGGATTGGTGCTAGTAGGTTGCTAGTAGTGTTAATTACTCCTTGTAGTTGATGCTAGTAGGTTTAATTGGTGGAAGATCATATGTTCAGATCCTATATGCATATTAATACCCCTCTGATTATGAACATGTTTATGCTTTGTGAGTAGTTACTTTTGTTCCCGAGGACATGGGAGAAGTCTTGCTATTAGTAGTCATGTGAATTTGGTATTCGTTCGATATTTTGATGAAATGTATGTTGTCTCTCCTCTAGTGGTGTTATGCGAACGTCGACTACATGAAACTTCACCATTATTTGGGCCTAGAGGAAGGCATTGGGAAGTAATAAGTAGATGATGGGTTGCTAGAGTGACAGAAGCTTAAACCCTAGTTTGTGCGTTGCTTCGTAAGGGGCTGATTTGGATCCATATGTTTCATGCTATGGTTAGGTTTACCTTAATACTTTTGTTGTAGTTGCGGATGCTTGCAATAGAGGTTAATCATAAGTGGGATGCTTGTCCAAGTAAGGGCAGCACCCAAGCACCAGTCCACCCACATACCAAATTATCAAAGTACCGAACGCGAATCATATGAACGTGATGAAAACTAGCTTGACGATATTCCCATGTGTCCTCGGGAGCGCTTTACATCATATAAGAGTTTGTCCAGGCTTGTCTTTTGCTACAAAAAGGATTGGGCCACCTTGCGGCACCTTATTTACTTTTGTTACTTTTTGCTTGTTACAAATTATCTTATCACAAAACTATCTGTTACCACTTATTTCAGTACTTGCAGAGAATACCTTGCTGGAAACCGCTTATCATTTCCTTCTGCTCCTCGTTGGGTTCGACACTCTTACTTATAGAAAGGACTATGATAGATCCCCTATACTTGTGGGTCATCAAGACTCTTTTCTGGCGCCGTTGCCGGGGAGTGAAGCGCCTTTGGTAGGTGGAATTTGGTAAGGAAAGATTTATATAGTGTGCTGAAATTTACTGTCACTTGTTACCATGGAAAGTAATCCTCTGAGGGGCTTGTTCGGGGTATCTTCACCCCGACCAGTAGAGCAAAGAGTTGCTCCTCAACCTACTGAACCTACTGAAAATGAAAATGAAAATTAAAATGCTTGCTTTGAAGTTCCTTCGGGTGTGATAGAAAAACTGCTAGCTAATCCTTTTTTAGGAGATGGAACAAAACATCCTGATGAACATCTGATATATGTGGATGAAGTTTGTGGATTATTTAAGCTTGCAGGTGTACCCAGAGATGTTGTTAAGAAGAAGGTCTTCCCTTTATCTTTGAGGGGAGATGCATCGACATGGTATATGCTATGTGATGATATGAGGTCTTGGAATTACAAAGGATTGAAATTGGAATTTCATCAAAAGTTTTATCCTATGCATCTTGTTCACCATGATCGCAATTTAATATATAATTTTTGGCCTCGCGAAGGAGAAAGCATCGCTCAAGCTTGGGGGAGGCTTAAATCAACGTTATATTCATGCCCCAATCATGAGCTCTCGAGAGAAATGATTATCGAAAATTTTTATGCTCGGCTTTCTGGTAACAATGGCACCATGCTTGATACTTCTTGTGCTGGCTCTTTTATGATGAAGACTATTGAATTCAAATGGGATTTATTGGAAGGAATTAAATGCAACTCTGAAGATCGGGACCTCGACAATGGTAAGGAGTCAGGTATGACACCTAGTTTTGATTGTGTTAAATCTTTTATGGATACCGATATTTTTCTTAAATTTAGCACTAAATATGGACTTGACTCTGAGATAGTAGCTTCTTTCTGTGAATCTTTTGCTGCTTATGTTGATCTCCCCAAGGAGAAGTGGTTTAAATATCATCCTCTCATAGAAGTAAAAGTAGCTGCACCTATTAAAGTTGAAGAAAAGACTATCACTTATAATGATCCTACTGTTCCTACTTCTTATGTTGAGAAACCACCTTTCCCTGTTAGGATAAAGGATCATGCTAAAGCTTCAACTGTAGTTCGTAAAAGCAATATTAAAACATATACACCTCCTGAGCAAGTTAAAGTTGAACATAATATTGCTATTGTTAAAGATCTCTTATCTGATAATATAGATGGGCATGTTATTTATTTCTGTGATGAAACTGCTAGAATTGCTAAACCCCATGATAAGGATAAACCTAGACATGTGGTAGGCATGCCTGTTATTTCTGTTAAAATAGGAGATCATTGTTATCATGGCTTATGTGATATGGGTGCTAGTGCTAGTGCAATACCTTATTCTTTATACCAAGAAGTTATGCATGATATTGCACCTACTGAGATGGAAGATATTGATGTCACAATTAAACTTGCCAACAGAGATACTATTTCATCAGGGGGAATTGTTAGAGATGTTGAAGTCTTGTGTGGGAAAACTAAATATCTTGCTGATTTTCTTGTTCTTGGTTCCCCACAAGATAGCTTTTGTCCCATTAGATTTGGTAGACCCTTCTTAAATACTGTTAATGCAACCATAGATTGCAAAAGAGATATTTTTACTATCGGTTTAGATGATATGAATCAAGAATTTAATTTTTCTAAATTTAGTAGACAACACCGTGAAGAAGAATTACCTAGTAAGGATGAAACTATTGGTCTTGCTTCTATTGCTGTACCTCCTACTGATCCTTTAGAACAATACTTGCTAGACCATGAAAATGATATGTTTATGAATGAAAGAAGGGAATTAGATGAAGTATTCTCTAAACAGGAACCTATTCTGAAAAACAATTTACCTATTGAAATCCTAGGGGATCCTCCTCCACCCAAGGGTGATCCAGTGTTTGAGCTTAAACTGTTACCTGATACTCTTAAATATGCTTATCTTGATGAGAAAAAGATATATCATGTTATTATTAGTGCTAACCTTTCAGAGCATGAGGAAGAGAGATTATTGAAAACTCTGAAGAAGCACCGCACTGCTATTGGGTACACTCTTGATGATCTTAAGGGCATTAGTCCCACTCTATGTCAGCATAAAATTAATTTGGAAGAAGATGCTAAACCAGTTCGTGATCATCAACGCCGGCTGAATCCTAAAATGAAAAAAGTGGTAAGAAAGGAGATACTAAAGCTCCTTGAGGCAGGTATAATTTATCCCGTTGCTGATAGTTAATGGGTAAGCCCTGTCCATTGTGTCCCTAAGAAGGGAGGTATTACTGTTGTTCCTAATGATAAAGATGAATTGATTCCTCAAAGAATTATTACAGGTTATAGGATGGTAATTGATTTCCGCAAATTAAATAAGGCTACTAAAAAGATCATTACCCCTTACCTTTTATCGATCAAATGCTAGAAAGATTGTCCAAACATACACATTTTTGCTTTCTAGATGGTTATTCTGGTTTCTCTCAAATACCTGTGTCAGCCAAAGATCAATCAAAGACTACTTTTACATGCCCTTTTGGTACTTTTGCTTATAGACATATGCCTTTTGGTTTATGTAATGCACCTGCTACCTTTCAAAGATGTATGATGCCTATATTCTCTGACTTTTGTGAAAAGATTTGTGAGGTTTTCATGAATGACTTTTCCGTCTATGGATCTTGTTTTGATGATTGCTTGAGCTACCTTGATCGAGTTTTGCAGAGATGTGAAGAAACTAATCTTGTCTTAAATTGGGAAAAGTGCAACTTTATGGTGAATGAAGGTATTGTCTTGGGTCATAAAGTTTCTGAAAGTGGTATTGAAGTTGATAAAGCCAAGGTTGATGCTATTGAAAAGATGCCATGTCCCAAGGACATCAAAGGTATAAGAAGTTTCCTTGGTCATGCCGGTTTTTATAGGAGGTTCATTAAGGACTTCTCGAAAATTTCTCGGCTTCTGACTAATTTATTACAAAAAGATATACCATTTGTCTTTGATGATGATTGTGTAGAAGCATTTGAAATACTTAAGAAAGCATTGATCTCTGCACCTATTGTTCAGCCACCTGATTGGAATTTACCCTTTGAAATTATGTGTGATGCTAGTGATTATGCAGTAGGTGCTGTTCTAGGACAAAGAGTTGATAAGAAACTAAATGTTATTCAATATGCTAGTAAAACTCTAGACAATGCTCAAAGAAATTATGCTACTACTGAAAAAGAATTCTTAGCGGTAGTATTTGCTTGTGATAAGTTTAGACCGTATATTGTTGATTCTAAAGTAACTATTCACACTGATCATGCTACTATTAAATATCTTATGGAAAAGAAAGATGCTAAACCTAGACTTATTAGATGGGTTCTCTTGATACAAGAATTTGATTTGCATATTGTTGATAGAAAAGGAGCTGAGAACCCTGTTGCAAACAACTTGCCTGGTTAGAAAATGTGCTTTATGACCCACTACCTATTGATGATAGCTTTCCTGTTGAGCAATTAAATGTCATAAATGCTTCTCATACTGCTCCATGGTATGCTGATTATGCTAATTACATTGTTGCTAAGTTTATACCACCTAGTTTCACATACCAGCAAAAGAAAAAGTTCTTCTATGATTTGAGGCATTACTTTTGGGATGACCCACATCTTTATAAAGAAGGAGTAGATGGTGTTATTAGAAGTTGTGTACCTGAGCATGAACAGGAACAGATCCTACGCAAGTGTCACTCCAAAGCTTATGGAGGACACCATGCTGGAGATAGAACTGCACATAAGGTACTGCAATCTGGTTTTTATTGGCCTACTCTCTTCAAGGATGCCCGTAAGTTTGTCTTATCTTGTGATGAATGTCAAAGAATTGGTAATATTAGTAGACGTAAAGAAATGCCTATGAATTATTCACTTGTTATTGAACCATTTGATGTTTGGGGCTTTGACTATATGGGACCTTTTCCTTCCTCTAATGGTTATACACATATTTTAGTTGCTGTTGATTACGTTACTAAGTGGGTAGAAGCTATTCCAACTAGTAGTGCTGATCATAACACTTCTATTAAAATGCTTAAAGAAGTTATTTTTCCAAGATTTGGAGTCCCTAGATATTTAATGACTGATGGTGGTTCACATTTTATTCATGGTGCTTTCTGTAAAATGCTTGCTAAATATGGTGTTAATCATAGAATTGCATCTCCTTATCACCCTCAGTCTAGTGGTCAAGTAGAATTGAGTAATAGAGAACTCAAATTAATTTTGCAAAAGACTGTTAATAGGTCTAGAAAGAATTGGTCCAAGAAACTTGATGATGCATTATGGGCCTATAGAACTGCATATAAAAATCCTATGGGTATGTCTCTGTATAAAATGGTCTATGGAAAAGCATGTCACTTACCTCTCGAACTAGAACACAAGGCTTATTGGGCTATTAAAGAACTTAATTATGATCTTACACTTGCCAGTGAGAAGAGGTTATTTGATATTAGCTCACTTGATGAATGGAGAACCCAAGCCTACGAAAATGCCAAGTTGTTTAAATAAAAAGTTAAAAGATGGCATGACAAAAGGATACAAAAGCGTGAGTTTAATGTAGGTGATTATGTATAGCTATACAACTCTCATTTAAGATTTTTTGCAGGAAAACTTCTCTCTATATGGGAAGGTCCTTACTTTATCGAGGAGGTCTACCATTCCGGTGCCATAAAAATCAACAACTTCGAAGGCACAAATCCGAAGGTGGTGAATGGTCAAAGAATCAAACACTATATCTCAGGTAATCCCATAAATGTTGAAACCAATGTTATTGAAACCGCAACCCCGGAGGAATACATAAGGGACACTTTTCGAAACGTTTCAGACTCCGAAAAGGAATAGGTATGTGGTACGGTAAGTAAACCGACTCCAAAACAGCTTTTAAGGCAATATTTCTCCACTCTGGAATATTTAGAAAATTAGAAAAATAAGCAGCAGTCTGGGAAGGACACGAGGGCCCCACGAGGGTGGAGGGCGCGCCCCCTACCTCGTGGGCACCTCGTGTGCTCTCCGGACTCCGTTTTCGTACACGACACGTATTTTGGTCGGTAAAAGTTCATTATATAATCTCCCAGGCGTTTTGAATCCCGTATCACGTAAAAATCTCCTATCTTTGTTTCGAGTTGTTGTTGCTGCTGCAGATTAGAGCGGGATGTCTTCGCAAGAGTCAGTCAGGGAGAGCCGGGTGTCTCAACCGGCACCGAGATCAACGACAAACAATCATGTTGACCCCTTTGGGCCAGCGACGGAGGAAGAGTTGGAAGCTGATTTCAAGAGGATAGATGCCATGGAAGAAGATCAAGAAGTCAGTTCCTGCCTCCAAGATGGATTCACAATGGGAGAACTGCAGAGCTCAGCTATTCCAAACTCGGTTATCCCTTCCAATGTTAGATTTCTTTCTTATGAGAATATGAAAAGGAGTGTCACTGGTTCTCCCGCAGCTATGCAGCACCCTTGGGTGCAGGGAGCTTTGGCTGTTACAGGAAAACTCCGAAAGGAAATAATGGACCTCAAGCAGCAAGTCAACAAGCTTGAGGAGGAGAATCGTATATTGAGGGGCATCATCGCCAAGAACATCACATCACCATCCCGAAAAGAGAGACATAATCACATGGGTATGGGCACTCCACTTGGCAACTGCCAAGCTTGGGGGAATGCCCCGGTATCGTATCACCATCACTTTTATCTTTACCGTTTTTCTTAGTTCAATCCTTTTGGTAATATCTTGATCTAGTAGAATAAAAGTTCTTAGTGTGATCTAGTTGTGAGTTTTGCTTTATTATCCTTCTATATAATCGAGTTCGTGAGCTATATAATAAAGATTAGTGTTGAGTCAAGGGCTTGATTATTTTGCCATGATCCTAAGTGAATAAAAGAAAAAGAGAAAGAAATAAAAGGAAACAAAGAGATCATGTGAGTCTTATGGAGAGTAATGAGCTCACATAGAAATAGTATGATGAATAAAAGTTGTTGAGGGTTGACAAACACAGTTTTAGTCATCGTTGCAATTAATAGGAAGCAATAAAGAAAGAGAGGTATTCACATATAAATATACTATCTTGGACATCTTTTATGATTGTGAGCACTCATTAAAATATGACATGCTAAAGAGTTGACATTGGACAAGAAAGACAACGTAATGGGTTATTTTTTCTTACATCTGAGATGAATTATATTGTCTTGGATCTTCCAACATGATGAGCTTGCATTTCCCCCTCATGCTAGCCAAATTCATTGCACCAAGTAGAGACACTACTTGGGCTTCCAAATACCCTCAAACTAGTCTTGCCATAAGAGTCCACCATATCTACCTATGGATTGAGTAAGATCCATCAAGTAAGTTGTCATCGGTGCAAGCAATAAAAATTGCTCTCTAAATATGTACGATTGATTGGTCTGGAAGAAATAAGCTTTATACGATCGTGTGATATGGAAGTAATGAAAGCGACAGACTGCATAATAAAGGTCCATATCACAAGGGGCAATATAAAGTGATGTTCTTTCGCATTAAGATTTTGTGCATCCAACCATAAAAGTGCATGACAACCTTTGCTTCCCTCTGCGAAGGGACTATCTTTACCTTTATCTCCTACATTGCATAAGAGTCATGGTGATTTTCACCCTTCCTTTTTACACTTTATGCTTTGGCAAGCATAATATGTTGGAAAGATCATAGTATATATGGCTAATTGGATGTGAGTTTTCATGAACTATTACTGTTGACATTACCCTTGAGGTAAAACGTTGGGAGGCAAAATTATAAGCCCCTATCTTTCACCGTGCCCAAATAAAACTCCATACTCATAAGTATTGCGTGAGTGTCAGCAATTGTGAAAGACTATATGATAGTTGAGTATGTGGACTTGCTAAAAAGCTCTTATACATTGACTCTTTCCTATGTTATGATAAATTGCAATTGCTTCAATGACTGATATTATAGTTTGTTAGTTTTCAATGAAGTTTAAGATTCATACTTGATATTGTGATTGAATTATTACTCTAGCATTAGAGATTATATGACAAGAATTTTATAAGTTGTTGTTTTAAGAATGATCATGATGCCCTCATGTCTATATTTTATTTTTATTGACACCTCTATCTCTAAACATGTGGACATATTTTTCGATTTCGGCTTTTCTCTTGAGGACAAGCGAGGTCTAAGTTTGGGGGAGTTGATACGTCCATTTTGCATCATGCTTTTATATCAATATTTATTGCATTATGGGCTGTTATTACACATTATGTCACAATACTTATGCCTATTCTCTCTTATTTTACAAGGTTTACATAAAGAGGGAGAATGCCAGCAGCTGGGATTCTGGGCTGGAAAAGGAGCAAATATTAGAGACCTATTCTGCACAGCTCCAAAAGTCCTGAAACATCACGGAAGATGTTTTCCAAATATATAAAAAATACTGAGAGCAAGAACTTCACGAGGGGGGCCACACCCTGCCCATGAGGGTGGGGGCGCGCCCTACCCGCCTGGGCACGCCCCCTGCATCGTGGGCCCCCTGGTGGCCCTCCGGTGGCCATCTTCTGCTATATGGAATCTTTCGATGGGAAAAAAATCATAAGCCATCTTCTCGGACGAAACTCCGCCGCCACGAGGCGGAACATTGGCGGAACCAATCTAGGGCTCTGGCGGAGCTGTTCTGCCGGGGAAACTTCCCTCCCGGAGGGGGAAATCATCGCCATCGTCGTCACCAACGCTCCTCTCATCGGGAGAGGGCAATCTCCATCAACATCTTCATCAGCACCATCTAACCTCAAAACCCTAGTTCATCTCTTGTATCCAATTCTTGTCTCCAAGTCCGGGATTGGTGCTAGTAGGTTGCTAGTAGTGTTAATTACTCCTTGTAGTTGATGCTAGTAGGTTTAATTGGTGGAAGATCATATGTTCAGATCCTATATGCATATTAATACCCCTCTGATTATGAACATGTTTATGCTTTGTGAGTAGTTACTTTTATTCCCGAGGACATGGGAGAAGTCTTGCTATTAGTAGTCATGTGAATTTGGTATTCATTCGATATTTTGATGAGATGTATGTTGTCTCTCCTCTAGTGGTGTTATGTGAACGTCGACTACAGGACACTTCACCATTATTTGGGCCTAGAGGAAGGCATTGGGAAGTAATAAGTAGATGATGGGTTGCTAGAGTGACAGAATCTTAAACCCTAGTTTATGCGTTGCTTCGTAAGGGGCTGATTTGGATCCATATGTTTCATGCTATGGTTAGGTTTACCTTAATACTTTTGTTGTAGTTGCACGTGCTTGCAATATGATCCGTTTATCTATATGGCGATAGATATAGATCTCGTCTTTTTATCCTTAGTAGCAACGATACATACGTGTCGGTTCCCTTTCTGTCACTAGGATCAAGCACCGTAAGATCGAACCCACTACAAAGCACCTCTTCCCATTGCAAGATAAATAGATCAAGTTGGCCAAACAAAATTGAAATATCGAAGAACAAATACGAGGCTATAAGAGATCATGCATAAAAGAGATCAAAGAAACTCAAATACTTTCATGGATATAAAAAGATAGATCTGATCATAAACTCAAAGTTCATCGATCCCAACAAACACACCGCAAAAGAGTTACATCCACTACTGCAGGATGCTGCTAACGCGACACTACGATCAGAGACCCTTCGACGAAACTGTGTGTGATGCAATAATCGCAAACGGTGGTGTAAAAGAACCGTCAAAAAAGGTGTAAAACATTTGCGATGGTGGAGCCATCAAACACGGTTCATATTTTAGTTGCGTGTGCATTGCAGGGTATACGGTTCAGTCCAATGAACTATTTGCGATCAGGCGGAACAAAAGAAACGGGCAGCCTGATGAAAGTGTGTGCGATATACAACATACAATTCACTCGGATGAACCGTTTGTGATTAGGCAACACAAAAGAAACGGTCAGCCAGATCAAGGTGTGTGTGATTGAGGGCATACACTTTAGAAGGATTAACTGTTTGCGATTAGGAAACAAAACAAAAACGGGCCAGCCAGATCAAAGTGTCTCCGGTTGATGACATTCACTTCACATGGATGAACTGTTTGCGATTAGCCACAACAAACTGAAACAGTTAGATAGATCAACGTGTGTGCGCTAGATGGGCACACACACTCTAATTAACATAAGCGTGCATGATGGTAATAACGAGCGCACACGGTTGTTGGAACAAGACATGTGCTGACATGTCCTATTGCGGTGCACCCTATGGTGCAAACGCCACGTACGCAGCTCAGAAGGCGTACGTGCCCACGTTACGCCTTCCGGGAATAGTGCCGCACTTATAACCGTCAGTAAATTTTGAGCATGCGTCCTGCCACATTCCAAATTGCAAACATGTTCACACCAATCAAAACCTAAACCGTTTCCCACTTAGGAGCGTATTACTACTCGGTTATAAATACTACTACTCCAAGATGACTGCACATTTCTCCTCAACTCCTCATCCACAAAAACAAAGTCATTCATCATCGTTCCCTTTGCGTCTGTCATGACCAGCGTGAGTTCTGGGTTGAGAGATTGCCACCAGGGAGATGTGAGCATGAAAGTGGAAGCACGAGAGATGTCCCACCTCACCGTGAACACAGCCTGCATGTTCCACCATGCAGCCATAGTAGCACAGAGGTCCCGTGGCGCCGCCGAAGCAGCACACAGGTCCTGCCGCGCCGTCGATGCGGCAGACTGGTCCGGCCGCGCCGCGGAAGCAGAAGAGATGTCCCGCCGCGCCGCGAATGCAATAGAGATGTCCTCCTGCACCGCGGCAGCCTGTGAAAATGTCTCATGGGCAGGCAAGGACTCTTACAGGCACATGTATGCGATCGTCCATAGCCAGATGGATCAGATCTCCGGCTGGGCGAGGTTGCAGGACGGCATGAAAGCCTCTTTTGCCAGCGTCATCCGGCAACTAAATGAGAGCAATGCGAAGCTCCGGTTCGAGCGCGACCTGCTGAGGGCGACGATCTTCGGAAGTGCGGAGCAGCAGGAGGAGACCACTGCCTTGTTGAAGAGGACCGGACTCATCGTTGAGAAACTTATGGACGAGAATGCCATGCTGCGCATCGAGCGCAGAAGATTGGTGGAGGAATCCGTGGATGCCCTCAAGCAGCATCTTGAGGACAAGAAAGAGCTCATCACCGTTGAGGGGGTCCTGGATTAGGGGGTCTCCGGACAGCCGGACTATCTCCATTGGTCGGACTGTTAGACTATGAAGATACAAGATTGAAGACTTCGTCTCATGTCTGGATGAGACTCTACTTGGCGTGGAAGGCAAGCTAGGCAATACGTATATGGATATCTCCTCCTTTGTAACTGACCTTGTGTAACCCTAACCCTCTCCGGTGTCTATATAAACCGAAGGGTTTTAGTCCATAGGACAACAACCATAACATACAGTCATACCATAAGGCTAGCTTCTAGGGTTTAGCCTCTCTGATCTCGTGGTAGATCTACTCTTGTAACACCCATATCATCAATATTAATCAAGAAGGACGTAGGGTTTTACCTCCATCAAGAGGGACCGAACCTGGGTAAAACATCGTGTCCCCTTCCTCCTGTTACCATCCGTCCTAGATGCACAGTTCGGGACCCCCTACCCGAGATCCGCCGGTTTTGACACTGACATTGGTGCTTTCATTGAGAGATCCTCTGTGTCGTTGCCGTTAGGCTTGATGACTCCTACTATCATCGATAGCGATGCGGTCCAGGGTGAGACTTTTCTCCCCGGACAGATCTTCGTATTCGGCGGCTTTGCACTGTGGGCTAATTCGCTTGGCCATCTGGAGCAGATTGAAAGCTACGCCCCTGGCCATCAGGTCAGATTTGGAAGTTTGAACTACACGGCTGACATCCGCGGAGACTTGATCTTCGACGGATTCGAGCCACAGCCGGGCGCGCCGCACTGTCGCGATGGGTATGACCTAGCTCTGCCGCCGAACAGTACCCCAGAGGCCGCGCCCGTAGCAGCTCCGACCCTTAGCTCCGAGCCAGCTATGCCAATCAAGGACAGGTGGTTAGACACCGCCTCAGGGGCTGCAGTCTCAATGGCGATCGAGCCAAACACCAGCATAATCCTCTGCGCAGCCCGTGACTCCAAGGTGCCGGACTCTTTTTCTGACTCCGAACCGCCCGCGCCCCTGCCAATCGAATCCGATTGGGCGCCGATCATGGAATTCACCGCCGCAGATATCTTTCAGCACTCGCCCTTTGGCGACATTCTGAATTCACTAAGGTCTCTCTCTTTGTCAGGAGAGCCCTGGCCGGATTATGGCCAACGGGATTGGGATGCGGATGACGAAGAAATTCGACGCCCACCCACCACCCACTTCGTAGCCACTGTCGATGATTTAACCGACATGCTCGACTTTGACTCCGAAGACATCGACGGTATGGATGATGATGTAGGAGACGAACATGAACCAGCACCTATAGGGCACTGGAAAGCCACGTCGTCATACGACATATACATGGTGGATACACCCAATGAAGGCAATGGCGACGAGATAACGGAGGATGACCCCTCCAAGAAGCAACCCAAGCGCCGACGTCAGCGGCGCCGCTCCAAGTCCCGCCAGAGCAAAAGTGGTGATACCGGCATAGGAGATAATAATACTCTGGACAGTGCCGAAGACAACAACAATCCCCTCCAGCAAGATTTAGAGCAGGAGGATGAAGGAGCTAGCTCTCCTGAGAGAGCGGCAGATGGAGAGGAGGAGGATGATAATTACATCCACCCCTCCGAAGACGAGGCAAGCCTCGGCGACGATGAATTCGCCATCCCAGAGGATCCCGTCGAACAAGAGCGCTTCAAGCGCCGGCTTATGGCCACGGCAAATAGCCTGAAGAAAAAGCAGCAGCAGCTTCAAGCTGATCAAGATCTGCTAGCTGACAAATGGACTGAAGTCCTCGCGGCCGAGGAATATAAACTCGAGCGCCCCTCCAAGAGTTACCCAAGGCGCAGGTTACTACCCCGACTAGAGGAAGAAGCGTATGATACGGCTGATCGGCCACCTTGTGGCCGCGATAGAGAGGCATTCCAGCCAAAAGCTCAGCCTCCACCCCAACGCCATTCAAATAAAAAGGCACGGGGAGATACGCCAGACCTGCGAGACATATTGGAGGACAAGCCAAAGCATTCAAGATTGATCTACGGATCACGAGGGCGCACCACTCTGCGAGACGACAAACGTCATGCCGGATACAGTAAAAGCAAATCCGGCCGGGCCGAACACAGCGGGCAAGACCCATTCGAGCTGCGTCGAGATATAGCCCAATACAGAGGCGCCGCACACCCCTTATGCTTCACAGACGAAGTAATGGAACATCAATTCCCAGAAGGTTTCAAACCTGTAAACATTGAATCATACGACGGCACAACAGATCCCACAGTATGGATTGAGGACTTCCTCCTCCACATCCACATGGCCCGCGGTGATGACTTACACGCCATCAAATACCTCCCACTAAAGCTCAAAGGACCAGCGCGGCATTGGCTTAACAGCTTGCCAACGGACTCCATTAGCTATTGGGAAGATCTGGAAGCCGCATTCCTCGACAACTTTCAGGGCACTTATGTGCGACCACCAGAGGCCGATGATTTGAGCCACATAATTCAGCAGCCAGAAGAGTCGGCCAGGCAATTCTGGACTCGGTTCCTTACAAAGAAAAATCAAATCGTCGACTGTCCGGATGCGGAGGCCTTAGCGGCTTTCAAGCACAACATCCAAGACGAGTGGCTAGCCTGGCACCTTGGTCAGGAAAAGCCGAAATCTATGGCAGCTCTCACGACGCTCATGACCCGCTTTTGTGCGGGAGAAGACAACTGGCTGGCTCGCAGTAATAACATATCAAAGAACCATGGTACCTTAGATACCAAGGATGGCAATAGCAGGTCACGTCATAACAAGCATAAGCGCCGCATTAACAGCGAAAATACTGAGGATACGGCAGTCAATGCCGGATTCAAAGGCTCTAAACCCGGTGAGCGGAAAAAGCCATTCAAATAAAGTACGCCGGATCCGTCCAGTTTGGACCGTATAGTCGACCGCTCGTGTCAAATACACGGCACCCCAGACAAGCCAGCCAATCACACCAACAGGGATTGTTGGGTGTTCAAGCAGGCCGGCAAGTTAATTGCCGAAAACAGTGACAAGGGGCCGCATAGCGACGACGAGGAGGAACCCCGGTAGCTGCACACTGGAGGACAAAAGAGGTTTCCCCCGCAAGTGCAGACGGTGAACATGATATACGCAACACACGTCCCCAAGAGGGAGCGGAAGCGTGCGCTCAGGGACGTATATGCATTGGAGCCAGTCGCCCCAAAGTTCAACCCTTGGTCCTCCTGTCCGATCACCTTCGATCGTAGGGACCATCCCACTAGTATCTGTCATGGAGGATTTGCCGCACTGGTCCTAGACCCAATCATCGACGGATTTCACCTCACTTGAGTCCTTATGGACGGCGGCAGCAGCCTAAACCTGCTTTATCAGGACACAGTGCGCAAAATGGGTATAGACCCCTCAAGGATCAAACCCACAAAAACGACCTTTAAGGGCGTCATTCCAGGCGTAGGGAGCCCATTGCACAGGCTCAATTACACTGGAAGTGGTCTTCGGATCCCCGGATAACTTTCAAAGCGAAGAGTTAATCTTCGATATAGTCCCGTTCCGCAGTGGTTATCACGCGCTGCTCGGGCGAACCGCATTTGCTAGATTCAATGCGGTACCGCATTATGCATACCTCAAGCTCAAGATGCCAGGACCTCGCGGAGTTATTACAGTCAATGGAAACATAGAGCGCTATCTCCGAACAGAGGAGCACACCGCGGCCCTCGCAGCAGAAGCGCAAAGCAGCCTCTCAAGGCAATCAACCAGTTCAGCGTTTCAAAGCCCGGACACCTTCAAGCGCACCCAGGCCAATCGGCAATAGACCGCCTGGCGCGATCTGAGCTCGCGTAGCAATACGGCGGCCACCCCAATCCCAGCCCAACGGTGATATTCGTGCCACACGTACATAATTACGCACTAAAAATACCATGGGCATAGGTGGGGAGGGGCACAACTGCGGCACGCCCCAAAACGCGGCCTAAACCGCACTAAGGGCTTCCCGTTTGGTTATTTTTCTTTTTCTTTCAGGACCTTAATCTCTGGAAACACTGTCCGGCAGCACTATTGCCGAACACATGATGCAGCAACCAAGGAGGCAGACAGCTACATTATACAACGGAATTCCCAGGTTGATTACAGATTTCATATCATTCCTCAGCCCGCCCTTGGAAGGGACATAGTCCTACTCTTTGCTTATCGCACTATCTGTATCACTCTACTTTAACGCAATTTTTCAATAAACAATGCATGACATTACAACTTTTATTGCATTCTTGTTATATATATGTGTGTGTGTGTATTCATTAATGACGCCTTGCAACCATACACTCTGGTACGGCCAATACACCAGGGGCTTACGTACCCCACAATGCAGTGTGAAAAGTCCGAACACTTCCACAAGTGCGGCACCCCAAACTTATAGCACTATATGCATCAGCTCTGAATCATGTCTTTGGCCAAATGTTCGGTTTGCCCGGCTCCTATGTTTTGGTACCTTACATTCCGCTCTATCGGCTAAGGTACCGCTAGGAGAACTACTGCGATTGTGCCCCGGTTCTGCTGGGCTAAGCACCTCAGTAGAGAAAGCTAAAACTGACTGTCATGATAAGGCGAGAGACTGGTCGCTGTTCGGCGAGGTTTTTCGAGTCCCTAAAGACTTATGCCGCTTAGGGCGAGGGGCCGGCCATGTCCGGCTTACAGGCGTGTATCGTGCCCCGAATTCGGCCTTCCGAATACCAGGGGCTTCGCCGAAATTTAAAATTATAGAATTCTATGGCTAAGTGAGAGTGATAAAGCATTATTAGCCCGGTTGCCTTGTTCATTGTGCTGAGCACCTCCCTCGAAGGACCCAAACATGGGAACAAGAGTGCTCAGGTTTATCCCGAACACCCCAGCACTCATGGCATGGGGGCAGAAGCCGAGGACTAGCCATCTCTCAGATTGGATAAACAGCCAAACAGAAGGTAATATTTTAAATTCTAACAAGCGTTGCATAGCGCATATGAAACAAGTTTTCATACATACAGGACAAAACGAGCAAGTCTCATTCAAATATTACATCCTTTGAACACTCATCTGCGATAAGACGGGCACCCGGCAGAACACCCTCGTAGTACATCTCGGGGTGATGGTGCTCCTTGCCCTCCGGCGGCCCGTCCTTGATCAGCTTCATGGCGTCTAGCTTGACCCACTGCATTTTTACACGGGCGAAAGCCCGGCGTGCACCTTCAATGCAGACAGATCACTTGACGACCTCCAGCCGCGGGCAGGCATCCACGAGCCGCCTCACCAGGCTGAAGAAGCTGTTCGGAAGGGTGTCACCAGGCCACAACCGGACTACAAAGCTCTTCATGGCCTGATCGGCCGCCTTATGTAGCTCGACCATCTACTTCAGCTTGTCGCTCATTGGCACCGGATGTTCGGCCTCAGCATACTGAGACCAGAACAGCTTCTCCTTCGAGCTTCCGTCCTCGGCCTTGTAAAATTGTGCGGCATCGGACACACTGCGGGGTAAATCTGCGAATGCTCCTGAAGAGCTCCGAATCCGGGTAAGTAATCGGTAATTTACTTTTACATGCTTGCTTTGCATATAGAAAGCCTTACCCACCGCTATCTTCTTCATCGTGTCGATCTCTTGGAGGGCCTTCTGGGCTTCGGCCTTGGCACTTTTTACACTCTCGAGGGCCGCGGCAAGCTCAGACTCCCGCGTCTTGGAGTCCAGCTCCAACGCCTCGTGCTTCGCCACAAGAGCCTGGAGCTCTTGCTGCACCTCGCCCACCCGAGCCTCGTGCTTCTCTCGCTCGGCGCGCTCCTTGGCCGCTGTATCTTCGGCCTTGGCCAGCGCTTGCTTCAGGGTCGCCACCTCGGTCGTGGCCCTGGCAAACATACAATGATCCTGTCATTTTGCAATCGCGTCCTTTTTATATATACATATATATATATGGGGTATTACTTACCCTTGTTCTCTTCGAGCTGCCTCTTGGCAAGGCCGAGCTCTTTCTTGGACCCCTCGAGGTCCTGCTTCAGTACGGCGACCTCCGTAGTTAGTGCGGCGGACGCCAGCAGCGAAGCCTGCATATGCATATTGACATACTTATATTAGACTCCTGTGATATTATTTGATCCTCTGTTCGGCTTTTCTTTGCGAACACCGAACAAAGCATCAGGGGCTACTGTCTATGCGGTAATATTTCTACTACATTTTAAAACACTTACCTCGAAGCCTGTTAGAAGGCCGGCATAGGCGTCAGTCAATCCGCTCTTGGCGGACTGAACCTTCTGGATCACCGCACTCATGATGGTGCGGTGCTCCTCGTCGATGGAAGCGCTGCGAAGCGCTTCCAGCAGGTTGTCCGGCGCCTCTGGATGGACAGAGGTCACCGGCACAGGCGTTTTACCCCTCTTAGAAGGAGGCTGCCTGCTCGAGCCCAGAACTGCTGGAGGGTCTGGCGTGGTGTTCTGCTGAGGGCCGAACTCGGAGCTCTCGGGGGCCCCATCCCCTCGGCTTCTGGAGTCCGGAAGGTCACCTTGAGGTGCCTCTGGGACTGTCTCCCCTCGATCCGGTGCCTCTTGAGACAACACCTTGGCGTCGTCGGCTAGATGAGGGGAGGTGGCGGTCGGGACTGGATCACTATCCATGTCCGACGAGTCCAGGGAGCCGTCCGATGATACCTCGATATAGGCTCGTGGCGGCCTGCGTAATTATGTTCGGTGATTAGGGAAAGCAGTGCGACCAAGGAATCTTATGGGTTACTTTGGTATCTGAATACTTACGATCTCCCTGGGGGCTTGGCCCTGGGAAACCACTCGTCTTCGCCTTCGTCGGCGGCGGTGGAGCTGTCCGGAAGGAGAGTCCTTTCCTTCTTGGACCCTTCGGCCCCCCCAGTTGGGGCGGCCTTCCTTTTTCTGTCTCCCCCAGTCGGTGGGGGAGCATCTTCTTCTTCCTCATCTTCGGGGGAAGAGTGCGCCGCAGAGTCATCGGTATGGTGAGGTTCGACGACGCCTGGCGTCAGGAACTCTTTCGAGCTCCATTTGCCTTCTTGGTCTTCTCCGGCACCTTATAAGGGGTCGGAGTCAACATCTTCGCCAAAAGAGCGTCTGCGGGGCCTTCGGGCAAAGGAACCGGATAGTCGATCTGTCCGGCCATCTTCTGCCAGTCCTGTCAAAGGTATGGGAGTTTAGATCCCTCATAGAGTCAATCTATATAAAAAATAAGTATCCTATGAAAGGTAAAGCAGCTTACCGCACTGGCTTGGCGCTTCGCGCTGCATCCGCGATCCTCAGTAATAGGGGGAGGGACCTCGGCACTTTTGAACAGCACCCTCCAGGCGTCTTCATGAGTCGCCTCGAAGAGCCTATTCAGAGTTCGGTGCTGCACCGGATTGAACTCCCACAAGGTGAACTCCCGTTGTTGGCACGGGAGTATCCGGCGGATGAGCATAACCTGGACTATGTTGACAAGCTTGAGATTCTTGGACACCATGTTTTGAATACATGTTTGGAGTCCGGTCAGCTCTTTCGAATTACCCCAGGACAGGCCCTTCTCTTTCCAGGAGGTGAGCCGCATGGGGAAGCCAGATCGGAACTCGGGGGCCGCTACCCATGCGGGATCGCGCGGCTCGGTGATATAGAACCACCCCGATTGCCACCCCTTTATGGTTTCCACAAAGGAGCCCTCGAGCCATGTTATCTTGGCATCTTGCCCACCATGGCGCCTCTGCACTCCGCCTGGCGGCCGCCCACCACCTTCGGCTTGACATTGAAGGTCTTCAGCCATAAGCCTAAGTGGGGCTTGATGCGGAGGAAGGCCTCGCACACGACGATTAACGCCGAGATGTTGAGGACGAAGTTCGGGGCCAGATCGTGGAAATCCAGGCCGTAATAAAACATGAGCCCCCGGACGAAGGGATGGAGAGGGAATCCCAGTCCACGGAGGAAATGGGTGAGGAATACCACCCTCTCGTGGGGCCTGGGGGTGGGGATGAGCTGCCCCTCATCTGGGAGCCAGTGCGCGATTTTGTAGGGCAGTATCCGGCTCTCCTCTGTTTCTTGATGTCTCCCTCCGTGACGGAGGAGACCATCCACATGCCTCCAGCTCCGGACATGGTTGGAGAACGTTGAGGTGGAAGTGAGGACTTGGGCGCTAGAGCTCGAGTGTGCGGAAGCGGATGAGCAAAGGAGGAAGAAGGCGTGGATAGAAAGGTGAATCCTTATCCCTTTATATGGGCGGACGAAGCTAAGCGTCCCCACTTGCCTGGTAAAACTCGCTTATCCCCCAAGCGCCGCAATTGATGGCGCGGTTGGGTTACGCACGCCCGTATTGATGAGAATCCCGTAATAAGGGGACACGATCTCGGCTTTGACAAGACGTGTCGAAAAACTACCTCGCGTTATGTGCGGGGCTGGTTAAAAGAAACGGTTTGAATAATCACCGGGCCACGACGTAACGTCATGCTGCCAAAACAAGCCAGCAAATTAGATCTGCGAAAATATTATTCTCTCTACGGTGGAATGTGGAACTTATTTTGCACGGTCGGACACTATCCTCGTATTCAAATTCTTCTGTGATGTATTTGGAGAAGGAACCCTCCTTGCAATGCCGAAGACAATACTGCGCGCCGGACTCATCGTCGTTGAAGCCTGGTTCAGGGGCTACTGAGGGAGTCCTGGATTAGGGGGTCTCCGGACAGCCGGACTATCTCCATTGGCCGGACTGTTAGACTATGAAGATACAAGATTCAAGACTTCGTCTCGTGTCCGGATGGGACTCTACTTGGCATGGAAGGCAAGCTAGGCAATACGTATATGGATATCTCCTCCTTTGTAACCGACCTTGTGTAACCCTAACCCTCTCCGGTGTCTATATAAACTGAAGGGTTTTAGTCCATAGAAAAACAACCATAACATACAATCATACCATAGGCTAGCTTCTAGGGTTTAGCCTCTCTAATCTCGTGGTAGATCTACTCTTGTAACACCCATATCATCAATGTTAATCAAGCAGGACGTAGGGTTTTACCTCCATCAAGAGGGCCCGAACCTGGGTAAAACATCGTGTCCCCTGCCTCCTATTACCATCCGGCCTAGACGCACAGTTCGGGACCCCCTACCCGAGATCCGCCAGTTTTGACACCGACAGCCACTCACTGCGGAGACTAGTTCCCGCGGCCTGCAGCAACATAGAGATCAACGAGCCAGATCGTTGTCTTCCTTCTTCTTTTGCACTTGTGTATTTCAAGCATTGCCACATGTGACTTTTTTTAATTATCTTCCTAAATATGTAAGACAATTATTATCCACTGTCATCGTCCATATATTCATCATGCTTGCTATAAGTCGCAGTCGATGCTATATAGGTCCGTTAGATCTTACATCAAGATCCGTGCAAAACTTCCTTTTCAGATTTTCATTTCTCTCTCTTAAATCTCAGTCAAGTGAGACATATAGCCACGCATAGAACAGTGGCTCGGACGCCATTAATGGAGACATTGGGTTGGAGGTGCCCGGCGGGTAGCGGTCAAAGGGCTCTCCTCCCGATAAGCACGTGCAGGGGTCTGATCGCATGCCTCCCGTACTGAAATAGCTACCCCACACGACATCTCCTAGCCAATAAAAAAGGGGATGCGTGACGACACGTAATTGGTAAGTAGAACGCTCACAGTTTCAATAATACTTGTGTTTCCGATTTGTAATGTGACAACACTTGTTCCAAAACGACTTTGATTGTTAATGTGTGCGCCTTCGCAAATCGGACAGAAAAATTACCACAGCATGTTGGTGCCATGTCATGAGGCCTTACCAAGTTTTATGATTTTCAGGTGTGTTTTCGATTTACAGGAATTAAAAAACCAAGTTTCTCAATCTTTCCGGCCATGCCACGACGCCCAGATGTTTGAATTTCATTATCATTTCTTGCATGGGACCTAGAAATTCATCCAAGGACACACATTTGATTTTTAAAACAACTTTGGTGCACTGGAGCCTGTGCTTGTAGTTCAAATTTGAATTATGGACATTAAATGCGCAGAAACTCAATTAATGTATAAAAAGGCCAAACAAACCCAGAATAATTCCAAAATTTAGCACGATACTTCTATTTGGTTTAATCTTCCTGTGTAAAAAAATTAAGGCGGGAGAAGGCAGTGTATGTATGTCGTTTCGCACATAGAGGTGACATGTTCCCTCTTGGAACCACAATCCTTCTTGAGGGAAGCTCCGGTTTGCAAGAAGCTTACACCAAAGCTTGTCCCAATTCGTCCATAAAAATTACCACGGCATGTTGGTGCCATGTCATGACACCATGCCAAGTTTCATGATTTTCAGGCGTGTTTTATATTTACAGGAATTAAAAAAACCAAGTTTCTCAATCTTTTCAGCCGAGCCATGACGCCCAGATGTTTGAATTTCATCCCCATTTCTTGCATGGGACCTAGAAATTCACCCAAGGACACGCATGTGATTTTTCAACCAACTTTGGTGCACTGGAGCATGTGCTTGTAGTTCAATTTTGAATTATGCACATTAAATGCACATAAACTCAATTAATGTATAAAAAGGCCAAACGAACCCGGAATAAGTCCAAAATTTAGCACGATACTTCTATTTGGTCTAGTCTGCCTGTGTAAAAAAATTAAGGCGGGAGAAGGTAGTGTACGTATCTCGTTTCGCACACGGAGGTGACGTATTCCCTCTCGGAACCACGAGCCTTCTTGAAGGAAGCTCCGGTTTGCAAGAAGCTTACAGCAAAGCTTGTCCCAATTCGGCCAAAAAAAATTACCGCAACGTGTTGGTGCCATGTCATGACACCATGCCAAGTTTCACGACTTTCAGGCATATCTTGGATTTACAGGAATTAAAAAAACCAAGTTTGTCAATCTTTCCAGCCAAGCCACGACGCCCAGATGTTTGAATTTCATTCTCATTTCTTGCATGGGACCTATAAATTCACCCAAAGACACACATGTGATTTTTCAACAAACTTTGGTGCATTGGAGCATGTGCTTGTAGTTCAAATTTGAATTATGCACATTAAATACCCAGAAACTCAATTAATGAATAAAAATGCCAAATCAACCCAGAATAATTCCAAATTTAAACACGACACTCATGTACTAGTTGCATGTTCACTGTACGTAAATGTTCTAGTAATTCAAACACCATCCTTTCCCTCCATAACACCATTTTGTCTTTCAAAACATAATGAAAAAATCAGGTATACCACAAACAGATTACTAGAAAGAATCGTGTGGGATGCGATATAAAATATCTTGGCGCACCGTCTTGTCTGGCTTACACAGGAAGCTTTGTAATCTACAGTCCACCACCCCCGCTTGAACCACACTTGTGTGCCAGTTTCTCGCGCCACCGAGCGAAATTTTTTTGCCACCACGGAAATATCTATCTCCTAGCCCCTCGCTCTTACCAGAAGCCACATTTCCACTGTTCCTCCTTGCTTTCCAAGTTCAAACCTTCACTGGTGCTTTCTGGCAGCTCAGCCTCCTTGTCGGCGACCCTTCTTCTTGCAGCGCCGCCTCCTCACCGGCTACCCTTCTTCTTGCAGCGGTGCCTCCTCCCAGCGACCCTTCTTCTTGTAGCCCTGCCTCCTCGCCGGCGACCCTTCTTCTTGCTGTGGCCTCCACGCCGCCGACCCTTCTTCTTACTGTGCGGCCTCGTTGATATGGTCAGGTAATCCACACCCCACCCACACCATCCTCCTCCTTTCCTGTCCCATATGCCCCGACCGACGGCGCGACACCTTCCACCAAAATCACTGCCCCCTCCTCCAATTAAGCGCCGCCCATAGCCATTTTGCACGCAGTATAACATGGGGCTCAGTAGCATGCGGCCGCACGCGTGCATGAGGTCGCTATGGCTGCCATGCGTCTCGACCGCCAGATCTTGGAGGAGCACCTCGTCTTCGAGGCCACCGTCTACACCGCCACGAGGTTGTTTATTTTAAAATACAGTTCATGCTGTTTTCTCAAGGCCACCGCAAGTGCCTTCTAGTAATTTGTCCTCTGTAATGTTAATATGCAATCTGATGTTCAGTTAACAGTTTGGTCATCTTAAATGTAATTTTCAGTTAACACTTTGGTCTAACAATTGCTACATTTTGGAGTACTGTTCTCAAGCATTCTTTGTTTTGTTAACTGTCTTATCTTCTTGTACATGTTTCTATTCTGCAATGTCGTGCTCAGTTAACTATTTTGGTTCATTTGGTCTGCTGTCCATTTAACTGTTTGGTTCAGTTTTGCAATTTATTTTCATTTGTCGTGCATACAATTTTGTATTGTTATGCATGTGACACCAATCGAATTTGGCTATACATAATACATATTCTACTGATAGTATGGCAACTCTCAGTTAACCTGATCAAGATCTTCCTTATGTGTGTTGCAGGGAAACAATGGGAGACACTGCGGTTTACCATCGAGGTTTGTTCAAGCAGGGTCCTTTGGCTAATAGAACATTATTGTGCAGTTGCAGGAATCATTCTAATATTTAGGTTTCTTACAATTTGGTCTTGCACATGTAGGTCCTGCTATCAGAGGCTTAGACCCACTATTCGACCCATCTTGCATATGGGGAAATGAGATGTCCATGAATATCAGTCAAGTCAAGAAACTCAGAAAGATTGTTAGGATGAAGAAACTTGCGACGAATAACAGCAAGATCTTTGTTTGCACAATGAAGAAGACATCAGTCAACTATAGGATGGTACCAAATCATTTACCTTTTTTTACCCCTTGCGCCATTTCAAAATTTACAACAGTGATTTATGCATAGCTTTGTTTTCAGTACTTTTCAAAGCAGTTCACCGATGATTACCTCTCAAAACACCTGCATGGTCAAGAGGCGAGGAAGGTATTCATTCAACACTCACGGTACAATATTGAAGTCTTGCTGAAGAGGACGAAGGTTGGGCGGGAAATTATCCATAGCCACTGGCCTAAAGTTGCACGGACATTCAACATCACTAAAGGCTCAATATTTGCCTTCCGCTTCTGCAGTTTCCCAGATGAGATTCATCTGTCTATTTACCATGTATGATACTACTTTCCAAAGGTTTTTGATGTTGCATGTGAAACTTGGTGCTGTTGTGTAATGGTGTAACTGAGTGCCAACGCTATCTAATGTAATTCAATTATAAAATCTTGGTTGCTTTTATACGGATATGAAATATGTCGCATGTTTTATAAGAAATATCAGTTTGATTAGTACATGGATTATTAATAATAGGCTAATTACCCTGCTTATTGGGGTTTTCTATTGCAGACGGTTACTTAGACAGCACCGTGGGCGATGAACTCAAACAACCCGCGCGGTTTCTAGAAAGTAGGCGTGCTCGATCAACTAACAATCACACACGGCTTCCGGCAGCGAACTATTTGTGTTAGGCCACCTTGCACAAACGTTTCCACACAAAGAACTGTGTGTGATATAAATACCTACGGAAATGTTTTTCTAGGATTCACCGTGTGGGATGTACATACCTACGGAAATGATTTCCTGGCATTCACCATGTGGGACGTACATACCTACAGAAATGATTTTATAGGATTCACCGTGTGGGATGTACATACCTACGGAAATGTTTGTCTCAGATTACCGTGTGGGATGTACATACCTACAGAAATGATTGGGTTTCGATGCCTTGCCTGATCGCACATGACCCCATGCTGTGTCCTAGGAGGGCCTATCCCCGACGATTTCTGGGTCATGTGGGAAGGACCCCCCTATCGCCCACACTCACTTGGCGACGGTTCCAAATGTTGTCGCGGAAAGGGGTTAAAAACCGTTTCTATAGCACCGACGCATACCAGTGATCATATGGGTGTCCAAGAGACCATTGTATTGAGAATCAAGAGAGAGAGATGAAGCCATCTAGCTACTAACTACGGACCCAAAGGTCCACAAAGAACTACTCGCGCATCATCGGAGAGGCACCAATGGAGGTGGTGAACCCCATCCGAGATGGTCTCTAGATTGGATCTGGTGGTTCTGGACTCTGCGGCGGCTGGATGAATATTTCGTCGACTCCCCTAGGGTTTTGGAAATATTGGGGTATTTATAGAGCAAAGAGGCGGCCTGGGGGCACCCAAGGTGGGAACAACCCACTAGGGCAGGCCTGGGCCTCCTGGCGCACCCTGGTGGGTTGTGCCTCCCTCGGGGCACCCACCAGGTGCAGCCAGGGCCCGTTGTGTTCCTTTTGGCCCATAAAAATTCTCCGTAAAGTTTCATGGCATTTGGACTCCGTTTGATATTGATTTTCTGTGATGTAAAAAACACGGAAAAAACATCAACTGGCACTTGGCACTATGTCAATAGGTTAGTACCAAAAAATGATATAAATTTACTATAAAATGATTATAAAACATCCAAGATTGATACTATAATAGCATGGAACATTCAAAAATTATAGATACGTTGGAGACGTATCAGTGGCTTCTCTCATGAAAAATAGCAAACGGTGGGTAAACAAATTACTGTTGGGCAATTGATAGAACTTCAAGTAATCATGACGATATCCAGGCAATGATCATTACATAGGCATCACGTCCAAGATTAGTAGACCGAATCCTGCCTGCATCTTCTACTATTACTCCACACATCGACCGCTATCCAGCATGCATCTAGTGTATTAAGTTCATGGAGAAACGGAGTAATGCAATAAGAACGATGGCATGATATAGACACGATCTATTTATGTAGAAATAGACCCCATCATTTTATCCTTAGTAGCAATGATACATACGTGTGGGTTCACCTTCTGTCACTGGGATCAAGTACCGTAAGATCGAACGCACTACAAAGCACCTCTTCCCATTGGAAAATAAATAGATCAAGTTGGCCAAACAAAACCAAAATATAGGAGAAGAAATACGAGGCTATAAGACTTCATGCATATAAGAGATCAAAGAAACTCAAATAACTTTCATGGATAAAAAGAGATAGATCTGATTATAAACTCAAAGTTCATTGGATCCCATCAAACACACCACAAAAAGTGTTACATCATATGGATCTCCAAGAGACCACTGTATTGAGAATCAAACGAGAGAGAGGAAGCAATCTAGCTACTTACTACGGACCGGAATGTCTACAAAGAACTACTCACGCATCATCGGAGAGGCACCAATGGAAGTGGTGAACCCCTCCGCGATGGTGTCTAGATTGGATCTGGTGGTTCTGGACTCTGCGGCGGCTGGAATTGATTTTCGTCAACTCCCCTAGGGTTTCTGGAATATTGGGGTATTTATTGAGTAAAGAGGTGGTCCGGGGGCATCCGAGGTGGGCACAACACACCAGGGCGTATCTGGGCCTCCAGGCATACCCTGGTGGGTTGTGCTCCCCTCGGAGCAACCCCCAGCTGCTTCTTTGGCACATTGGATGTCTTCTGGTCCAAAAAAATCCACAAAAAGTTTCGCTGCGTTTGGACTCCGTTCGGTATTGATTTCCTGCGATGTAAAAAACATGCAAAAATAGCAACTGGCACTTGGAACTATGTCAATATCTTAGTACCAAAAAATGATATAAAATGACTATAAAAATCATTATAAAACATCCAAGAATGATAATATAACAGCACGGAACAATCAAAAATTATAGATACGTTGGAGACGTATCAACATCCCCAAGCTTAATTCCTGCTCGTCCTCGAGTAGGTAATGAAAAAAACAGAATTTTGGATGTGGAATGCTGCCTAACATGTCATCTCATATTCTTTTCTTTATAGCATGGACATTTGGACTTTTATATTGTTCAAAGCAATAGTCTAGTTTGGACATGAGACTTAATACTCAAGCATACCGACAAGCGACCATGTCTTTGAAAATATCGACACTAAAATAAGTTGTCCCTAACCCATCATGCTCAATGATTCATCCATTCATGAAACACACTCGCATATTAACTACACCCAATGCTCAAGTACGATCATTGTGCCCCCTAGTTGGTAAAAGAAAGGCCCTTCCAAGAGGGAAGTAGGGATTTGTAGAGGTGCCAGAGCTCAAAGCGAAAATTGAGAGATAAAAAACATTTCGAGATGCATACTTTTCCCACCAACGAAAATGACTTAGAGTTCCCAACACTTTCCATGCTAGATATATCATAGGCGGTTCCCAAACAGAAATTAAAGTTTATTCCTTTTTCCACCATACTTTCACTTTCCATGGCTAACCGTATCCATGGGTGCCTTCCATACCAACACTTTCCAAGATATTTATTATTTGACAACGTAAAGTAAATTCTTTTTTCATTTCGGGACTAGGCATCCCTAATACCTTCGCCTTACTCTGGTGCAATGACAAGTGAATAAACACTCATCGTGAGAATAACACATCTAGCATGGAAAATATTAGTGACCCCTCACCGCCTCGTGAGTGGTACGAGCACACAAAAGAGAAATTTATTTGAATATTAGATATGGCACATACAAATTTGCTTAGAACGGCAAAAGAATACCGCATATAGGAAGATATAGTGGACTCATATGGCAAAACTAGTTTAAAGGATTTTGGATGCACAAGTAGTGATCATACCTAGTGCAAAATGAAGGCTAGCAAAAGATTGAGAAGCGACCAACCAAGAAACGAATAATCTCATAAGCGAGCATTAAGCATAATTAACACAAAATAATGCACCACAAGGAGGATGTAATTTCATTGCATGACTATTGACTTTCGTGCTTGCATAGGGAATCACAAACCATAACACCAATATTCTTAATAAAGCATGATTACTCATCAACATGACTCACATATCACATCATCATATCTCAAAACTATTACAAGGAATCAAGTTTATTTTTTCCAATGATCTTCATGAAAGTTTTTATTATATCCTTCTTGGATATCTATCACTTTGGGACTAATTTTCATGTGTTGCTTTTGATAAGCTCAGACAAATATAAGTGAAGATCATCAGCATAATATTTTTTCTCTCAAATTAATTTATGTGAAGCAAGAGAGAATTTCTTGAAAATTTTACTAACTCTCAAATAAATCTAAGTTAAGCAAGAGATCATTTCTTCAAAAAATACTAAAACACACCGTGCTCAAAAAGATATAAGTGAAGCACTAGAGTAAGTCCACAGCTCATAAAAATTTAAGTGGAGCATAGAGAGCAATTCTAACAAGTCATGGCATAATTTTGGCTCTCTCAAATAGGTGTGTCCAGCAAGGAATCAAGACTAAAACACAAAGCAAAACAAGAAAATACTCATATCTTCTCCAAGCAAAACACATAGTATGTGACAAATAAAAATATAACTTTGAGTAAAATACTGATGGTCGTTAGAAGAAAGATGTAACATCCCAAATTTTCAATTTGGAATGTTATACATTAGATCATCATGCATATCATATTTTATTTTGCTTTCGGTTTTGATCCTAGAAAATCCTAAGCAACTCAAGGAACCACGGAGAGAGTTGGGGATTTTGTTATTTACATATTTGAGTTTTCTCAAATTATGTAAACAGGATCATTTGATTTTATTTATTTTATCATCAATTATTTCTATTACAAAAATATGAGAGAGGGAATAAAATGACTTTCCCAAAATATAGAAATATTGAGGATTTAATAAAAAAACCAAATAAGTTTTATTTTGGAGGTTTTTGGTTTTTTATTTGAATTTAGGAAAAAATGCGCGTTTTTAAAAATTGCATTTAGGGCCCAAATAAATGTTCACTTTATCGGGCTTGATTTTAGAAACCTGGCAAAATTTATTTCATGATTTTTGGAGTCCGTTTAGTATTTCTTTTTATTTTTTTTCTTCCGAGCGGAATTACTTTTAAAAAAAATGCGGAACCGACCTTGGGCCGTACTCGGCAAGGACTCCCTGGCCGGGGCCTTTATAAGGCGCTGCCCCGGGCCCGAGAGAGCCCAGCCGCCGAAACCCTAACCCTAGGCCAGCCCCAGCCCCGCCGCCGCCGCCGCCAGCCGCCGCCGACCCGCTGGAGCCGCGCGCCGCCCGAGGTTCGTCGCCGCCTCGACTTCAGTGCCGTTTTAAAAAAAACTGTTCGTCGTTTTCTTTTTCATCGGATTTTTCCGCGGTTATTTTCTGATCGCGATTTCTGATCCGATTTTCGTTTTAGTATAACTTTTCGCTCGTTTATCGGAATCAGGCGATTCAAGCGCCTGGAGTTTCGTCTCGAAACCCTTTTTCGAATAATCAACTTAAACAAGTTTTGGCTACTGTAAAATTTGACTTAGATCCAGATTACTAGAACGAAGTTGTTTTCTTCGCCGTTTGATTTCTTTTGCTTCGTTCGATTTGATTCTTTTTGTAAACCAGGGTTCTTAAGTTGAACTTTCTGGTTAGATCTTCTATTTGAGTTTTACCTGTGCATTAGATGAGTACTTATTGTATGCTTGTTTATTTGTCTGCGATAGAATACCCAGAGTGCGCCGCCTGTTACTTCAAATCTCTAGGTTTCGCGGATCATCAGCAAGGCAAGTAACACTTTGATCATATCTTTTTCTACAACCCAGTTTTATTGCATTAGATCAATCCTCACACATTACATGAATAGGATCTAATTAAATTGTGAGATGGGAAGTAGATGAGGTAGTACCTATTACCTATTTATTATCAAACCTTTGGGAGTTACTTCTACGTTTGCTTATTATGCCATGCTATGCTAGTAGACGTGGATTGGGTGAGTGATATCCATGACAGATGTGAGATTGTTAATTAATGGTTTATCTAAGGTGGCAACCTAACACACATCTGGGTGGATTGAGGCACCTGGGTATTCCAGGACTTGCCTGTTTTCCTTTTGGACCGCCACCCATGCTCAAAGGGATCATGAGATTATTCATACTAGAAAATTCCGTGTGCAGCCACAAGCCATTATGGGCTCTGGCATAGTTGATTAAGTCGTGCGAACTCTTACAGGGTAGACTAGCAGATGTAGGGGAAAGTAGGTGTACCGGTCTATCCATCGTAAGGTGCTAGCGCTTCTGAAAGACTGTGTCTCGGTCATCCGTTTCTCAAACACCATGTAGTGCGAGAAATCCAACGGAGGCGATCGAGTCTTGTGGGGAAAAGTGCGCAAACCTCTGCAGAGTGTAACAAACTAATCATGGTTAGCCGTGTCCCCGGTTATGGACATTCTTGAGTATCTAGTACCTGGATTATCATGTGAATCTCAACATGTTACTCAAAAATTAATTTTGTTGGGTTTAATGATGATGCTTAATTGGGATTGAGAATGCTGTCAACCATTCTCAATGTTCAACAACCACCATGATAGTAATTAAATTTATTCCTTTGAAGTAGGGAAAAATTGGCTTTACGCAAAAACAGTAACCATAGAGCTTTCCACCAGCCAAATATGCATATAGTATAGTTGTTGCATTCCATTACTCTCTATGTGTTACCTTGCCAGCATATTCCATGTGCTGACCCGTTTTCGGGCTGCAACGTTAATGTTGCAGACTTTTCAGACGACGATTAAGGAGTTTTAGGTCGTGGTTCTATACTCAGTGATGCCGTTGGAGTTGATGGACTCACTTACCTTCCAAGCCTTCCGCTGTTATCGTTATTAGATGGCCTTAAGCCATATTTATTGTAATAAGTTCTCTTTTGAGACACCCGATGTAATAAGTGTGTGATTGCTACTCTGCTATAAATCCTCCGAGTACTGTGTGGTGTCAGCATTACTGATCCAGGGATGACACCGGAGCACAGAGATCAAACTATTTGAGGTCTGGTCGCTACAGAGATGGTATCAGAGCACACGCTGACTGTAGGACACAACCACTAAGCTAAAGACCTAGATCACTACTCACTCTCTTCTCTTCTGACTTCTCATCTTTTCTACTCTTTAGGATGGCGGATGCAAGGAACAAGTTCACCCAACCAGATGAAGATACACCCTTTGGACGCCACTTGAAGGAAGTCACTAGATACCTGAACATAGGAATACCAAGCTTCACGGGAACCTACAACGCCACTTTACCTGAAGAAGAGCGCTGGATGATTCAAGTTCAAGTTCCAGGAAGGACGTTCATGCCAGTCACTGAGCCCATAAAGTTTTCTTTTGATGCACCAACTTGGAGTCTAGGAAAGAGTATGGCAGCTCACATTGCCATGGGACGCATTGGAGAAGTCTACCGCAAGGATCTCAAGGATACTATCTACCAGATTTGTGGGCGCCGAGATGAACACTGGGAGATGATCAGCACCAGGAAAGATAGGTCAATTGCAGCTTTTATTCAGGAGTTAAATCAGCACATTCGACGACAGGAGAATCAGATGTGCGCCGACATGATAGATCTGAAGAAGACTAAGACTAGAATCAAGGAACTGGAGGAAGAACTCAAGGCTACACGCGAAGGTTATGAAGAAGAAATTGAAGTATTGGTGGAGAAGAATGACGATATGATCAAGAAGATTGGAATATTTATGGGAGGCCCGACACCAGTAGATGAAGATGAAGAACCCAAGGAGATTAGCCCGGAAGACTACATCATCATCGACGGCACCGACTCGGAAGCAGATAGTAGCGATGATGACTATGTTGATGAAGCAGGAGTAGATATCATGGATTCTACAACCGTAGAATATTTCTAGTAGACCACCTCATCAGTAGTAGTAGTCCACCATGTAAATATAGTAGTCCGAGCACTCTTGCGATAGCTAGATCGATTGTATGCCTTTGTTTGATTGATTGAAGTGAATTGTTTGCTTTTGCCTCATGTGCATATGGGTAGTGTTTTCTCTTTAGACCCCCTCTATTCTTATATCTCATATTTTCTAAACCCTCAGATGCCTCCGAGACGTGACCCCGGATTTACCTTTCCGCCGGAGCTCACCCAGTTGATCCAGCAACAGAACACCTTGATGCAGTTGCTAGTTCAGAATCAGAATCAGGGGAACAACAACAACCCACCACCACCACCACCACCTGTTGACCACTTAGCCCGTTTTCTTAGACTGAATCCGCCGGTGTTTTCCAGTAGCACCGAGCCGATAGTAGCAGATGATTGGCTCCGCAAGATAGCTAGGGAGTTGACCACAACAGGATGCACAGATGCGGAGAAGGTTAAGTTTGCCGCACATCAGTTAGAAGGACCCACAGCATCCTGGTGGGAGAATTTCACAGCCACTTTCCCAGTCGACACTGTCACATGGGACCAGTTTCAGCAGGCTTTCCGTACTGCCCATGTTTCAGCAGGAGCAATGGCCATGAAGAAGCGTGAGTTTCATAACTTGCGCCAAGGAGGACGGACAGTTGGCCAGTATGTGGAGGAGTTTAGTAAGCTAGCACGTTATGCCCCAAATGACGTTGCTACGGATGCAGCTAAGCAGGAGAAATTCCTGGAAGGACTGAATGATGAGTTGAGTATGCAGTTGATGGTAGCCACCTTCAACAACTACCAGGAGTTGGTAGATCGTGCTCTTATGATTGAAGGGAAGCAGCAGCAAATTGAGAACCGCAAGAGGAAGTATGGACAAGGAAAGTATAATTCAGGAGCTCAGCAGAAGCCACGATTCACCCCTAGACCGGGAGGACATTTTCAGCATACCCATGGAGTAGGTAGCTCGCATAATCACAATGGCACCAAGAATGGTAATGGGAATGGAGGAAGCAATGGCCAGAACCGCAGCACCCCATCAACCCCAGCCAAGAAAGATCTGAGTCATGTCACCTGTTTCAAGTGTTCCAAGACCGGGCATTTTACCAATGAATGTCCTGAAGGCCAAAACGGCAATGGAAGCTCTGGAAAGAAGCCGAACCCTTTCAATAGGGGACAGGTGAACCACGTTAGCGTGGAGGAGGTTGAAGCTCAGCCCGATGTAGTAATAGGTAAGTTTTTCGTTAAGTCATTTACTGCACTCGTTCTTTTTGATACTGGGGCATCGCATTCATACATATCAAGGGGATTTGTGGAAAAGTATAGCCTGCCCACTAGGATTCTCAAAACACCTATGCTAGTAAGCTCACCAGGAGCAGAGTACATGGCCAGTCAAGGATGTTTTCAAGTGCCATTAAGTATAGGAAGGCATGTTTTCCCAACAGATTTAATTATTCTGGAATCCCAAGGATTGGATGTGATATTAGGCATGGATTGGTTATCAAAGTATGAAGGGAATATTGAGTGTGCTAGTAAGTCAATTTTGCTTACCACACCAGAAGGAAGAAGGATCAAGAATGTATCCCGACATGCACCAAACAGGACACAAGTAAATTCCTTATCAGGAGTTGTGTAGGAGGAAGTACCAGTGGTAAAGGATTTTCCCGACGTATTTCCCGAAGAGTTGCCAGGCATGCCACTGGATAGAGACATTGAGTTTTTGATTGAGCTTTTGCCAGGCACTGGGCCAATATCGATGAGACCATATAGGATGCCAGCAAAAGATTTGGTGGAAATTAAGAAGCAGATTAAGGAGTTACTGGATAAGGGATATATTCGCCCAAGTTCTTCGCCTTGGGGATCACCAGTACTTCTAGTAGAGAAGAAGGATGGATCGTTAAGGATGGTTGTTGACTATCGAGGATTGAATGAAGTAACAATCAAGAACAAGTACCCGCTACCAATGATCAATGATCTGTTTGATCGATTGCAAGGATCTAAAGTGTTTTCCAAGATCGATTTGCGATCAGGATACCACGAGTTGAAGATTCGAGAACAGGATATTCTGAAGACAGCTTTTACCACCAGGTATGGGCTGTATGAGTATACTGTTATGTCATTTGGTCTGACTAACGCGCCTGCCTATTTTATGAACATGATGAACAAAGTGTTTATGGAGTTTTTGGATAAGTTCGTCGTAGTGTTCATTGATGATATCCTGGTATATTCGAAGAATGAAGAGGAGCATAAGGAGCATTTGCGTTTGGTACTTGGAAAGCTCAGAGAACACCAATTATATGCCAAGTTCAGCAAATGTGAGTTTTGGTTGAAGGAAGTAGGATTCCTCGGACACGTTATATCCGGAGAAGGTATAGCAGTAGATCCCGCTAAAGTTGAAACCGTGACCAAGTGGGAAGCCCCAACAACAGTTGGAGAGATCCAGAGTTTTCTTGGACTCGCAGGATACTACCGGAGATTTATTGAGAACTTCTCAAGGATTGCGAAGCCTATAACGGAGTTGCTGAAGAAGGATACTAAGTTTAAATGGACTGAGGAGTGTGAGGCAAGTTTTCAGGAATTGAAGAACCGTTTGGTTACCTCACCAGTGTTGATTTTGCCAGATCAGACCAAGGATTATGAGGTGTATTGCGACGCTTCACGTCGAGGACTTGGAGCAGTGCTTATGCAGGAAGGAAGAGTTGTTTCGTATGCTTCACGACAACTGAAGCCTCACGAATTGAATTATGCCACGCATGATTTGGATTTACCAGCCGTAGTGCATGCCTTGAAGACATGGAGACATTTCCTCATCGGAAATCATTGTGAGGTGTACACGGATCACAAGAGTTTGAAGTACATTTTCACGCAGAAGGAGTTGAACCTCAGACAAAGGAGATGGTTGGAGCTCATCAAGGATTATGATATGAGATTGCATTATCATCCCGGGAAGGCTAATGTAGTAGCTGATGCATTAAGCCACAAGAGCCATGTCAATATGTTAATGATGGAAGGAATACCCAAGGAGTTAACAGAAAAACTTCGTGAACTATGTTTGGAAATAGTTCCGAGAGGCATGTAGCAGCACTAGAGATTCAGTCAACTTTGATGGATAGAATCAGAGAAGCTCAGAAGACTGACAAGGAGATTGCTTCCATAAAGGAGAAACTGAGCAAAGGAAAAGCTAAAGGATTTCGTGAGGATGAGCACGACACCCTATGGTTTGAAGACCGTGTTTATGTACCCAATGACCCGGAGATCAGAAAGTTGATTCTGCAAGAGGCACATGATTCACCGTATTCGATTCGCCCAGGAAATACCAAGATGTATTTGGATTTGAAGGATATTTTCTGGTGGACCGGAATGAAGAAGGATATTGCGGAGTATGTAGCAGTTTGTGATGTATGTCAGAGAGTAAAGGCAGAGCTTCAGAAGCCAGCAGGATTGTTGCAACCATTGCCGATACCCGAATGGAAGTGGGATAAGCTTGGCATGGATTTTATCACGGGATTTCCAAGGACTCGTTCAGGCTATGACTCGATTTGGGTTGTAGTTGATCGATTGACGAAGGTAGCACATTTCATCCCAGTAAAGACCACTTACACCAGTGCTAAGTTGGCAAAGATATACATGACCAGGATCGTATGTTTGCATGGAGTTCCGAGGAGCATCGTATCAGATAGAGGAACCCAGTTTACCTCAAAGTTCTGGAAGCAGTTACATGAAACTTTGGGTACTAGGCTAGAATTTAGTACAGCTTTTCATCCGCAGACAGATGGACAGACCGAGAGAGTCAATCAGATTTTGGAGGATATGCTGAGAGCTTGTGCGCTAGATTATGGATCTAGTTGGGACGATAATTTGCCATATGCAGAATTTTCTTACAATAATAGCTATCAGACCAGTTTGAAGATGGCCCCTTTCGAAGCTT